>NC_140194.1:1816750-1855846 GCF_965226575.1 Pagrus pagrus
ACCAAACTCCAGCAGAGATGTTTGAGACGGAGGACGGCGGCTGGGGAGACATTTCACTTTAGTTTATTCAGTTTTAAACTTTTCTTGAATCGGAAGAATTTTCTTCAGCATTTTTCTGTCTTCATAAACTGACATGCAGAAGTTCTGGAGGATGGACGTCTTTGCATACTCCAGTAAAAATGAAGATCCTGTGTTCAAATGTTACTTTAGTAAAAGTGAAAGACACTCACTTGAGTAGAAGTCTTACAGTATCAGATGATAAATGTACTAAACAACATTTATTTCCAAAAACATTACTTTTGATACTTTTTAAATCTGATTGATGAATTAATTTAAACTTCAAACTTTGTCTCTGATGCAGGATGTCATCTGCAAAGTAACTAGTGAGTAAAGTTATTGTTAGTGGAGTGAAAGTATAAAGTAGCAGAACATGGAAATACTTAAGTAAAGTACAAGTACCTCAGAATTGTTGAAAGTACTTGAGTAAACATAAGTAATTACATCTCATCACTGAAACATGCAATGCTGCAGTGAAGGATAACAGTTTGTTTGATTCATTGTTAATAAATAATATGAAATAATTATAAACCCCTAACCCTACATTAAAGCAACATTATGTAGAAATTGGCATTTTGTGCATGATGATGTTACATAATGTTGCTTTACATCAGTTTCCTGCAGCTCTGCATCATTTCATCTGAGCAGCAAAATAAATAAACTCCAAACTATTAAACGTTTCATCATTTGAGGTTTAAAATCATCTGCGATTCTTCGTTCAGACACGAAACTGTAAAATGACTCATGACCGTCCAATATTTCTTAAAATCCGTCACGTCACAAGAAGTGTTCATTAAAGGGAGTACGTGTCTCAGTGAGCAGATACGGATGGTAGAAGGTGTTCAGTTCGGTTGATTCATATTTCCCGCTCATCAAACCGCTCAGTGATCTTTGTGTTCTGTGTGTAAACGTCTGATCTGTTTCTCTCTGATTGTCCTTCAGCGTGTCAGACGTGAGGACCAGTGTTTCCTCTGCGGAGTCAAACTGTCAAACTGCGTCTGAATTGCTGCAATCAGGACTCGTCCTCACACCTCCGAACCTCCCACGCTGCTTTCCTGTTTCACACTTTGTCTTCTCATCAGTCGTTTCCATCCAGAGTGAGTGTCGACATCATTTCACCATTTTTCTGGCTGATTTTGTTTCTTTTATTGTGTTTTTACATTATACAAACTAAAACATGTTAAACTACCTTCAGGAAAATGAAGCTACAGGCAAGTAGTTATGAGATTTGTGTTTGAGAAGTCAAAAATATAACGACCAGAACAAATGTTAGCTAAATACGTTCCTGCAAAACCTCAGATGAGTTAAAACTGAACGTTTCTCTATGTTGCTGCTTCACGTTTGTTTAGGTTGAATTTTCTATTTCTCTCGTCACAACGTGCTTCTGCTCTGGTTTATATTAAAACCACCTGGTTGACTGGTCAGGTTAGCTGTTTGACTAGTGTGAGCGCTCCGTACGTTTCCTTGGACCTGGCACGGTTGGAAGGGATGTGCTTCGGCACGGTACGGTTTCTAACATTTCTACAAAGCACAGACTGACATTTGTACCAAACGTTGAATATCACATTCACATTACATACTTATTAGCATCAGGAGGGTGGAGGTGACGGTGGTGGTGTTATTACAGACAAACAGCCTCACTGACCATCAGCACATTGTGTCACAACATAAATTTGAAAACTGAACCCAAAGAAACGTAAAGGTTCAACGTGTCTGTGGTTTGCAGAAATGTGCCACCTTTATTCTGACACATCAGCAGGGTCAAAGTTCAGGGTCTAACATGTAAACGTGATGGTCGTGTTCCTCCCATCGCTCAGTGAGGCGGACGTGCGAGTCAGCAGAGCTGTTTATAATCTTTAACACGGCTGAAGAATTTCCTCAGTCATGGAAACTGAACCCGAGTCCGATCCAGCTCCCCGACATCCTCCAGCTTCCTGCCTTCTTCTTCTTCTTCTTCTTCTTCTTCTGTTTCCTCCGTCAGCGTGGAGCAGCAGCAGCAGCAGCAGCAGCGTGGAGCGTGGCTGTGACAAAAGCAGAGGAATGCCGGGGTGGACCGCAGTAAAGAGCCGTCTCGCCTCGGCCCTCGGCGCTGTAACTGTAGCACGCCGGGCCATAAACGCTGAGCGGTGAGGCCAAGGGAGGCCCCCAGGAACGAACCGCGATCAGGTTTCAGCATGTGCACCATGAAGAATTCAACATCCCGAGGTTCACGAATGGAAACACAAACTGCTGTAAACAGCAAATAAACCAGCAGCAGGAGTTTAGAAAATCAAACTATGTGGAGATGAAGAGAAAAACTTGTTTTCAGCAGAGATTTGATGAAACGACCATCCAAACATTGTTAATATAAGTAGGAACCATCTCGCTGTTTACAAGATTTCCTCCATGTTTTAATTCAAACTAGAAGTCAGAGCTGCAGTGCATGCTGGGAAATAAACTGCTCATTCTGTTCAGGGAGTCTTTCATGAACCTGTCATCAGATGACCTGGATGAGACTGAGGGACGGGTCATGATTCTGGTTTTAACCTGTGACTGCTGTCCAGAGAGGAAACTTCCCTCCCAGATGAGCTCATCGGTCTTCTGAAGAACAACAGCGTCCAGAGGATATTTTCCACTGGCAGCGTCACCAGAACCGACGCTCAAACACAGTCTGTTCCTCTGGCTTTTTTTCAGGCTGCCATTAGCCTCTTGGCACACGGTTCACTCTGCGTTATGGAGTTTGTCCCTATCAGCACCTGCCCGCCTGCCAAAATCTGCCCTCGGCCCCCGCGGTGGCCAAACAAAGGTCTTTAAGTAGCGGAGGGTCGAGGTGGGACGGGCACATGAAAGTTGGAGAGCGCTGGTGGCTCTCAGAGAGACGAAACCCGAGCTCGTGTTTTTCCAAAACAAAATTATGGAAGAGAGAAAAAAAAACAGGGAATGGAAGGGTGTGTGTGTGTGTGTGTGTGTGTGTGTGTGTGTGTGTGTGTGTGGCAGAGGAAGTCAAACCACTTGGCTGTCAGCTCCATTTGGCTCCTGTCACACTCCCTCCATTTCTCATAGAGAGCCATAAGGAAGGCCTCAGCATGACCACTTCCCAGAATGCTCCTCTGCAGCTCCCCAACGGCAGCCATTCATCTCCTCCCTCACCCCTCCTCACCCCCTCACCCCCTCACCACTCCCCTGAGCCCTCATTTAAATCCATTTAAACCCTCCGATATGACTGGGATCAAGTGTCCGGTGCAGCTCGATGGGGCAGAGCAAGGCACTCTGACTGCTGAGGTCGAGGGTTTGATTCCCAGCGGGAGGCTGCAGATATCTGCTGCAGGGGGCTCCACACGGGAAGTGTTTTTTAAAGAGTGAGCTACTTCGGCTCTCACGCAGCACACACCTGCAAAAGTAACTAGTAACTAAAGTTATCAAATAAATGTAATGGAGTAAAAGTACAATATTTAAATGTAGCGTCAGTGCCTCAACATTGTACCTGAGTAAATGTACTTAGTTACATTCCATCACTGCGATGTTGTTGTGTTTCAGATGAAGATAAATATTTTCTCCTTTTATTTTTCAGTGTTTTTTGTCACAACACGCTCAGATTCCAGTTCATTGATACACTGAATGTTTCTGTCATTAAAATGTTTGAGTTTCAGCCTCATAAGCTCCACCTGCTGCAGTCAGTGCCCGTCGCTCCGCTCTCTGGCAGCTGAATACCTCAAATATTCTGTAATGGTGTTTCAGGCTCTTAATCAGACATCAGCCTCAGAAAACAGCAGTGAGAGCTTTTCTTTTCCCCGGGTCAGTGGATTTAGACAAACCGCAGGATATAATCCCATTTTCCACTCGCAGACGAAGCTGTGAACCCGCTGAATTTCGCCCTCTAAGTAGTGGAGGCGCCGTCCTGCCCTCTGCAGCCCGGCACTCAGCCAGGGCAGGGTGGGGGGTCCTCGGGCCCGACCCAACCCGACCAGGAACAGCAGCATCAGACCCAGAGAGAGAGCGAGGGAGAGAGAGGGAGAGGGAGAGAGAGAGCAGTGTGGGGTCCAAATGATGACAGAGAAGAAGAAGCTGTGAGTCGGCCGACTGCTGGAAACAGAGAGGTTTCCAAATATTTGGACTTTTTCCCTTTAAGAATCCAGATTCATCCAGATGTAACTCGATTGTAGTTTCACTGCTCTGTGCTACATGTTTCATTATGAAGGGTTCATAGACAAAAGTATGTGGACAGCTGAACATTACAGCCATATGAGATGGTGGTATCAAGGTAACTTGTCAAAGTAACTTATTTGCAGGGAGTCAGAAGTCCACGCATCCTGTCCTCCAGTAGAAACAGACTCTGGTACAAGTAGAAGTACTGATTCGGCTTCTTTACTCCAGTAAAAGTAATAGAGTACAGGCTCTGACATGTACTCAGAGTATCAGAGTAAAAAGTCTCCCTCTGAAGGACATTTGTGGTCAAAGCTAACTGAAGCTCACGTCATATTAATATAATTCAAAGACTATTAAAGTTAAAGGTAGAGTCAGTAGGATTTGTCCCAGCTGTTCCTGAACGCACCACAAAGATAGTTGATTGTTGAGTCTCATTCCCAGGACGTCAAATAGCCACATGTTGGGTTGGTAAAGCGTCCCGAGCAGCAACAAAGAGAGAAAATAAGAAACTCTCTGCAGATACGAGACACTAACACGCCTTTTCTCCCCATTCCAGCCTCAAAGTTAGAAAGTGACACAAAGTTAGAAAGACAGTGAAAAAAAAAACATGTGAAATGTAATTGTATGTTGCAGCATTAAGATCTTACTTCATCAGGACAATGAGGCCCCAAAACAGACGCAGAGCATCAGAACATAATGAACAGCTGTGTGTAAGCTGAGTGATCGTTGACTACATGAATTAAACGATTCATTTATTTTTAAATCTTGATGTTTTAGCGCCACATGATCTGAGGTTTTTGTACTCAAGGAAATCACTGTGATGAAAAAACTGAATCTCAACAGATTTAGATTTTTCATGAAGATGGTTGACGCAAAATAAACGTTGGAACAAAAGTTTCAATCAAAGTTTTAACATCTGAGACGTGTCTTTGTTCGTATCATTCCCTTTTTTAATTTAGGTTCAGGGGCCTTTACGTTCTCATTCTCTCTAGGATTTAGGAGTTTCCTCTACATTTCCTCTGGTATCAACCTCCAAACACCTTCACCGACCCAAACCCAATCACATGTACATGAAGTTCAGTCTGAGAGAAGGAAGTCCTCTGCTAACAGGTGGAGTCTGAGCTGAGAGCTTGATGTATTTCGCAGCCTTGTCGTTTTATATAAACACTGGATGTTATGGCCACCAGCCGGTATCAGGTTTAATATCAAACCTGCTGAAGCTCACGTTTGCTGCACCTCGGGGAGCCGAGGGCCGGGCCGGGCTGCAGGGGACAGAGGGGGTAACCTGAGTGGGCATGGAGAATCAGGCTGCATGCTCAGGTGTGTTTGGACTGGAAGCGGAGCAGCGATGACTCAGGTTCCTCCAGATTTCCATGAAGATCTTCCTCCTCAGAGTTGACAGCTGATGACAAGATGGAGACGATTTATTCTCATTATAACTTCTGATTGGACGACAGGTGTGTGTTTAAAACATGTCACACAACATGACAGAGTGGAGGACGAGTTCACAAAGATTGCATTGCACATTAAATGCAGTTTTAGCCCCTCCATGCTACACAAACAGAAGTAAAATATCAGTGCAATATAAAGTTTATAATGCAAAAAAACAGTTGGTCAGATTTGACAGGACAGGATGTATAAAAGGATCTTTAAAGGAAAGTTGTAAATGTATCACATCTGATCTGTTTCTCCTGCCTGTTTCATTGTTTAATGTGATTGTAATTGCTGTACAGTCACTTTTTCTGTTGACCCATCATTGTCTTCCTCACATTTTTTCAGATACTTTTCATTCTAGTTTTACAGCTTTGTGTGTTTTTCTGATTCTACTTTAATTCTGATAACAATGGAAATATAAAATGAGTTTTTTCCTGCAGTATTTCTAGTTGTTTCCGTCGTGCAGCTTCCAGACTTTTCCCTCGTACTTTGACAGTGTTTTAGGTTCCCAGGGTGGCTGTGGAGAGAGTGGTCTACCACATTGAGTCTGATGTAGAAAACAAGACTTCCAGGTCGCGGCGTCCCGTTCGGTAACATGGCAGGATCGTTTGTCCCTCGTGGGAGTTTCCCCCCCGGACACTTCCCTCAGCTCCTCAGGCTGGCTGCTGTCCCCTCCAGGTCCTCCACCCTGCAGTGTCCCAGCCTGCAGCCTGCGGGGGGTGGAGGTGGAAGCAGTGTCAGAGGTGGAAGTGGATGAAGTTTCCAGATGCTCCACCAGTGTTTGGACTGCTGACAGTGCAGCTCCGGTCTCTACGTGAGCACTTAAGTCCACGATTTATGGTTTATTGTGTTGTTCTGACTTCCTGCAGTCACCTGTTCTCATCTGGACTTCTTGTTTGATTTAGCTGCATGTAAAAACACACAAAGCCTCCAGTTCAGTGCTGACAGACTGAAGCCAGGCTGCACCTCATCAGTTTCATTATTAATTCATCTCTTTTTTTTAACCATTATGTTGCTACATCCCTCTTTCTCTTTTAGTCATCTCTCTACTATAACTATCAAATAAAGGCATAAATGTCCTCCAATAATACATCAGTTATTAAGTCTATAGAATATATTGCAGCAGGAATGAGTCCTAAAGCCCAGAAATAAGTTGATAAGTTAATAAGTCACAAGCTGAAGACTTTTTCATGTTTTGTTGTACTGCATGGCTGTTTGAATTAGGGGTGTCATGATATCTGATATTGACACTAATCATGATATTTAAAAATGAAATATTGATATTGTGTTAAGCACACTGGAGATAACCCAGCGGCTCTTAAATAAATTGAATTTCTTTCTGTCCTCGCTTTGCACTGATGCATGCTAACGTTGGTTTATGCACCACCATAAAAAGGAGAAGAAGATGAAGATGAAGATGAAGATGCAGTAACTGGCTAGCTGCTACTACAATGTGTGGCTACTGCTGCCACACAAAACCATGTTGAAGGAGATGACAGACGAGAGCAAGACGGTCTACCTGGAGTGTGGGTAGATAATGTGATAATATCGCTTATTCTTTTGGACACGATAATTGTGTTGTAAAAATCTAACATTGTGACAGAAACATGTTTGAATTAAAAAGTGTTTACGTGTGTTAAAAAGGCAGCAGCTGATGAGTGATGTCATCAGGACACTAACTGTCGCTGTGCCGGAGACTCACTACTCACCAGTCCGTCTTTATAGGAGCACTTTTACATGCAAACTCTGTAAAACTGTAACTTTTTTAAAGTTGTTGATCAAAGTGTGTATAGTAAAGTGTTCACGCTTCATATAATAATAAATCATAAAAGTGACAATCATCTGTTTGCCACCAAGATTATTTTCTGCAATTGAAAAATCCCAGAGGCTTTTTGTTGAGGAAACCAGGGCGGTGCAAACTTCTGGGTTAGCCTACAAACATACGTCATCCCTGCAGAACTCTACGGTACATTAAAGCCCATCACAGCTTCCCAGAGCCCAGGTGACAACACCAACCAGTCTGACACAGATATTCACTGAACACTGACATTAAACAGAGAAATACAGCACATTTTAGAAGCTTTATAGATTGTTTTTTTCTTCTGTAGCTTCTCAGAACATTTGAAGGGTCCATTTACAAAAGCAGATATCTCAGTTTATTTCCCTACATCGTGTCTTTTTGTGGGTGCATCCAAGTACAAATCTAAATAAAGTGGGTTTATTCATTTAAAGAATGGCTTTTATCTGTTTTTGCACGTGAACTGTGTTTTTCTGTGATTATTCATTTGTTTCATACATTATTTCATTGATTAATTGTTTACTTAATAAAATGGCAGAAAACAGTTGAAAATCTCAGGACAAGTTCAGAGTCAGAGGTGATATTTTCAGATTACTTGCTGCTTCAGTCTACTTTGATTTATTTACATGTTTAATGCATACAGTTTGTTTATGTATTTTTATATATGTATACATCTTTCCTTCATTTATCATTTTGCTGTTGTTTGAGTCCGTTAATAAAATGTTTCTACTTTTGTTCCTCAGAGTTAATAACTGATAAGAAACATATCTTTTCTATGTGTGTATAGTTCATATTTTTCTTTCTGTATATTACCATTAATGTTGCATTATGTCGAGACAAAGTTTAATCAAAATTAACTGTGAATTCGATGTATTTGTGTTCTGAGATGGAGAAGGATGAGTATCTGTACATCTATACTTTTCAGAGGTAGGCCAGTGTTTGTGCTTCTCTGTGACCTTTGACCTGCTGACGGGGGGTACAACAGGTGTCTGTCCATCTGTGAAACACATAAGAGCTCTGATTCACTCTGGAGACACTACTGTTTACAACCTCAACTCGTCCAGATAGATGATTCTGCAGCTATAGTTAACGGTTATATTTCAGATGAAGTTTTCACATATAAAACATTAGTTTAGTTAATAAAATATGACACATTGGTGTAGAAAAACTGTTTAAAAAGTTGATAAAAGAAGCTCCACCTTGACAACATTGAAATACGTCTTGCATCACAAATAATATTACAATAATACATAAATAATAAATAAAACACTGACTGGTACTTTTTCTTTTGATACATTAAGTACTTTTTGCTGCTAATACGGTATTTTTATTCATATAAAATCTTGAATGTTTGAATTTTACTTATGATGAAGCAGGATAGGACTTTGTTGTTTAATTCTCAGAACATCTTTCACTGACAAAACTTTTAAAAATATGTATTTTAGTCAGATAACAGCTGTCACACCTCCTCCACTGTTTCCTTCGGGTTCTTTAAACGGGTGAAACAGCGCCTCTCTGGGCTGTAACGGCTGGTGAACGGCGGTCAATGTGAGCGGTCAATCAGGGTAGTGCACTCATGATGGGCGGTGAAGGTGATCGGAGTCCGGAGAAGAAGCCAGGTGAAGCTAACACCTGTTCATTCATAAAAACAGCAGGATGTGGGCACCGTCAACTCACCGTGACACGATGAACCGTCTGGAGAAGCTACCGGGAAGCCGAGTCACGACAAACTAACGTTAACTCAGGCAAGCAGCCAAATAAAACAACCGGGACTGTTCGTTAGCTAGCTAACATCGTTACTGCTAAGCTAGTGAAACAGGCTAAGCTAGCAGCAAGTGGAGCTCTAACCGCCAAAAGTTCAGTGGGACGTTAAGATGTGGACATGGACCGTGAAACCCCCATGAAGGACAGGACAGGACAGGACAGTTAAAAACGTGAGTCCAGAACAAACTTTCTGTTGGTCAATATCTGTCTCTTTGCTGGCTGGTTTCTTTTCTGCTGTTTTAATGTCCCGCCATGGCTCTGTGTATTTACTGGCTGGTTTCTTTTCTGCTGGTTAAATGTCCCGCCTGTCTGCTTGTATTCACTGGCTAGGTAGTTTCTTTACTGTTGGTTAATGTTAAATGTCCCGCCATGGCTCTGTGTATTTACTGGCTGGTTTCTTTTCTGCTGTTTTAATGTCCCGCCATGGCTCTGTGTATTTACTGGCTGGTTTCTTTTCTGCTGGTTAAATGTCCCGCCACGGATCCATGTATTTACTGGCTGGTATTTATACTAATGGTGAAGGTAAATGTCCTGCCTGCCTCTGTAGTCATTGGCTGGCTACTTGCTTTACTGTTGACTAATGTTAAATGTCTGCCATGGCTCCGTGTATTTACTGGTGTTGTGACAAATCAGTTACAAGGAAAAATCCTGCATTCAAAATGTTTGAAAATTCATAATAAACTCTTCTTACTCATAACGCAAAGTGGCTTATTTCAGAATGATATATATGATGTTATTATGTTATAATTATTAATGCATTAATATATTCATCACTTTAATGTTCCAGCTGGAGCACAGCGTAACTGCATATACAGCTGGGTAGTTTAACCAGTTATAATGCATCATACTTAATTTGTTAATCGTATTTTTTTAAATTAATTTGAGTCTGCAAAGTAACTAGAGCTTTTTTCAAGCAGTGAACAGTGCGATATCGCTGTCTGAAATGGAGTGAAGTAGAAGTATAAAGAAAATATAATTACTAAGTAATTACTTGGGTACTTGGGTAAATTTACTAAGTTACTTTCCCCTACGGGTTATGGAGGTTGTGTTGATCCTGGGATGTAACGTAAAATGGATTTTCCCATGTGTTTGGATTTTTTTATTGTCAAATTACATTTTGTCTGAGTGGCATTTTCTGATTGTGGCCTGTATTGAATGTCTGCTATTAATTTTGTTTGTTTTACTTGTGTGATTAACTAATATTCAGAAGTAACTTTAATACTTGTTTTTGCACCGTGTCTCAGCGTTAAGTTGAATAAGATTTTGTAGTTTTGATGTAGCACAGATACATTTTTTTGGTTGTGTAATTTTGTTAGTTCCCATGAGAAGCATGAGGAGCTCCTCCAATGCCCTCGGTGAAATCACTCCCCTGTTAAAGTTACGTTTCTCACCGCAGTTCATTCATCTTCATCACTGAGACACGTTGTTTCCACACCGACACATTCAGCATTATAAATCATACGCTGATGATGTTTTGTCTCTGCTCTTTCAGGCTAACTGATGGGGGCGGGGGGTTAGACCTTAAGTTACAGGTTACTTCCTGTGGCCCCCAGTCCTCCAGATCAGACTGCTTTCTGTGAGTAACAGCTGTAATTCCCCCAATTATCACAGTGTCACAGGCTTCAGGTTCAGGCTTCAGGACCTGCAGAGGTGTTTCAGTTGAAGAAGGATTTGAACAGTCTGAGTGCAGACGTAAAGTTACTTAGTACAACAGAGATGTGTTGATTAGTCAAACTTGAAAACGTTAAAGAGTATTTAAAGTGAAGAAATACACTTACTGCTATTACTGACTGACCACTTATTATGCACCCCTTCAGTCACTCTTTTACACTTCCTGGCTAGTCTTCTACATGCATGGTATCCCATTAAATTTGGCATGTTTTTTTAATTGAACCACAATAGAATAAAGAACTGAAAGGGAAAAGCTATGATCGGTAAACACGCTTTTCCACTGTGCATCGTTGCTGTAGTCTTTATCTGAGAGCTTCACTGCTTGATCCAAGGGTGGGATGGGATTTAATTTGCTTTCTGTGCCAGCACTTGAAGTTTCCTCAAAGGGAGCTCGTCTCCTCCATTGTCCTGTCAGACTTTAAATACCATAACGATGTGTAATGTGTGGCGTGTTCAGCTAACTTGACCAACCACACTCTGCCTTGCTTGGGGAAATGGGCGGTCCATTCCTGCAAGTACTGTTTCTGTTCCGATCAGGATTTATATCTTTTATAGTGTTCATTTTAAATTAATGTTTTGAGGCAGGCTGTTTGGTTCTGAATGGTTTATTTGTTAAAATCACAATTTAAAGGAGCACTCTGTAGTTTTGGGGAAGAAATGTTAATGAGGAGAGAAAGATCTTCATTGGCTGATTTGTTTTCATGATTGAATAAACTGAATAAACAAACTGACCTTAAAGTGAAACTCTCGCCAAAAAGCAACCGAGGCTTTATTTATGATTGGGTATGAGTCAAACCTTCACGTACAAGCACACTCATGACCAAAGAGGCACTTTTAAGATTTACCGTAGTTTCGTTTTGGGGCAAGCTCATTTTGAACGGGAGTACATAGGGCATACCACGACGGCATCAAAATGTCTATTTTTAGACCACTAAGAAGGCTCCACACATCATGAAACTTTACTGGTAGCATCACCAGGGTCTCTACTCATGACACGAGCAGTAAGAACATTGTTTGTGTACACAAAGTGTGTGAAAAAGACGGTTTTGAACTACTTACGCTTAGCTACTGGGACTCCGGCGCGCCGCCGCCATTCCAGGCAAAAAGTGTCGATCTCCGAGTGCGGCCATCATGACGGAGAGTAACGGTGGGACGCTCCTCGGGCTTATTTCCAGATGAATTCGCGGATAATTCGTTGTTCTGTCGTTAGTCAAAAGCAACAACATGGACGTCAGTGTTGCTTTTGACTAACGTCCCACCGTTACTCTCCGTCATGATGGCCGCACTCGGAGATCGACACTTTTTGCCTGGAATGGCGGCGGCGCGCCGGAGTCCCAGTAGCTAAGCGTAAGTAGTTCAAAACCGTCTTTTTCACACACTTTGTGTACACAAACAATGTTCTTACTGCTCGTGTCATGAGTAGAGACCCTGGTGATGCTACCAGTAAAGTTTCATGATGTGTGGAGCCTTCTTAGTGGTCTAAAAATAGACATTTTGATGCCGTCGTGGTATGCCCTATGTACTCCCGTTCAAAATGAGCTTGCCCCAAAACGAAACTACGGTAAATCTTAAAAGTGCCTCTTTGGTCATGAGTGTGCTTGTACGTGAAGGTTTGACTCATACCCAATCATAAATAAAGCCTCGGTTGCTTTTTGGCGAGAGTTTCACTTTAAAGCACAACAGTTTATACTGTTTTACTTTGTTTATATTTGGTGGACCCTGCCACCTTTCTAGCTTCAAACAGTGTTCTGGGACCTTATTGTCCTCTGAGACCAGCTTGTTTATTCACCCATGGAAATAATAAATATTTCTGAGTTTGTTTTATGACCTCATATTGTAATAATTAAAATTCTGATTTTGAATTTTTTCTCCAAACTGCATGGATCCCCTTTAAATCTGCAACACTCACAAACAAGCACAGAACCAAACAGTGATGGACTGTACATTACATTGGTCTCTTAACAACCACTTTAAAGACTAATTATCGACCTGCTAATTTCTGTTGCTTTTGAGATTTTACATCTGAGTACTTCCCCATGTAACACAGGTAGAAAGAAACAGCCACCAGCCATTACCAACATTACGAGGGACCATCAGTAAGAAGGTCAAAGGTCAGAGCCTCACTGCCTTTAAAACAGGTATCGCAAATATTCCTGGATCTCTATTCAGTCCACCAACGCTATGAAGAAACCGCTAATTAACTGAAGTGTAAATTCCTGCAGAAAGCAGCTCCGTGGCCTCAGAACGTCTCTCTTCACCCAGGATGCTATTTAAAGGAGGAATCTGGTCCTGGGGATTAGAGGGCGTCCATAGCCCACATACCCAACCGGAGGCACTCAAGTCTTTAGGCTTTATTTTGGGAACACACAGTTACTGCGACTCGTTGTTGCAACGCTCTGACTCCTGTTTCAGTGAAGCAACTCTCCCTCTCTTCCTGTTGTTACATCATTTAGTGTCTGTGGTTGATATAAACGAGGGTGCAAATAATATTTTGGCTGTTCTGGGTCTTATGCTTATAGCTGTGTCTAAACACAAATATTCTCATTGTGTTTTTCATCGTATAAACTTTCACTAGTTCTCCTTGTATCTGCAATGGTTTGAAGCCAAATGACAAACTTCACAAACCACACTTGTATGGAAACTTGACCAGTCATTTGTAGTTTCAAACAAAACAACAGAGAACACCTGTGTGGGTATTCAAGACCTGTACATAGACAGGCAGGTTCACAGTGTGACTACAGCAATATTAATTTATCAGTGTGTGTTTGTATTTAACTTGTGTGTTATTAGTCCTGGCTGTAGATGCACTGTATGTACAGTATGTGTTTGAGTCCGTACTGTAATGCAGCTTCCTGTCTTCACCGTCACTGAACATCTTCCTCTGACACAGCCATCTGGAGTAAACATTCACCTCTGAAAATAGTTTACTACTGAGCCAGCAGTCACATCTCTGTTCATATGGCTTTTACAGGGTTCACTCACCTTTCTCAGCTCTTCAACTCAAATGGCAGCATAAATAAGAGACGCTACATGATCTTTGATGAATGGTGATTTCAGTAATGGGGTGTGGGTTGGGTGGATTTAACAACCTAAGAATGAGACTCAAAAATCAACTATCGTTCTTCAGAATTGATTCAAGAGTTTGCCTTCTTTAGCTAGTGTTGCTTTAATCATCCACGTTGTTGTTAATTATGTAGCCGATCATAACCAACATTCACATCATAACCACCTTGAAGTTTGTACTTATTTGTAAAGCGCCAATTAGCAACAAAAGTCATCTCATGACGCTTTACAATTTGAGCAGGTCTAGACCTACTCTTTAATTAATTTACATTAAATAGGAGAGGTCGCATCAGTGTGTTTACAGGAGAGATGTAAAATCAGAGTGCGTCTGTCTCTGCAGAGCACGTGTGGTTGACAGTAGACGGGAGAGTGAGGGCAGATTGTCCACTTGGATGGATAAAAACTAACTAAATAAATAAATAAAAGTATAAAATGCAAAAATGGGTTGCCAAATAGACACACACTTATACACACACTTTCGATCCCAAACGTTTCTGTTTCAGGATCGATTCTCTCTTTTGTCCATATCACCCAGCCATTTAATAGCCATCTGGTAAACATAACACTAAAAGAGCACTTCATAGTTTTTTCATGCAGTCAAAAACTGTAGGGGTGTGTGCGTGTGTGTGCGTGCAAGAGCATGTGTATTATGTTTTTATCAAAAATATACGAAGCATTTTGCCAAAAACTACTTCGGTTATAGTGAATTTAAAATCTGAGAAGAAATAAATAAATTGTGTTGGTTAAAAAGAGCATTAATTAAGTGCGCTTTAATCACAATATAGCCTTAAAATATTGCAATATTATTTATAGGCCGTATTGCCTGCCCCTCTGCACTCTACCTTCACTCTGCGTCTTATTAACAGAGTAGAAGAGCAGAATTGAAGCTAAGAGTCGTGTTCACGATCTTGAGCAAATAAAATTCAAGTTTTCTCTCACTTCACGTTAAGGCTCAGGTCTCAACCCTTCTGTAGCTTCACATGCTAATGTTTGCATCGCAGGCCATAGCCATGGTAGAGCGAGACGAGACAGACAAGATGCCTGGTTCACTGGTCCTATTGTTGCTGCCCTGCCTCTGTTTGACCAATGGAAAGGCGCCATAATCGCTAATCAAAGTAAATTTGCTATTGAAGGAAGGAAGCTGTGCTGTGTTCATGTTTCCCTCTGAGACAGACGGTAGTTATGGTAACGGCGATGGTAAATATTGGCAGTATGTTTCATCATAGAGAACCTCTATCTACATCTATAAAGTACGTTTGGGTGTGACACACCATGCTTCACTAATTATCTTTAACTTGAAAACAACAATGTTAAAATGAACATCCAATGGACCAGTGACTGAACGCCACACAGTGCTACAGAAGAGCCTTCAAGATGGCCGACCTGTCAGCGGACGGCTGGCCTCGGCTCTGAGTGCTTTGGGCTGTAAGAGGAGAAAACTTGCCCCCCTCCTCGATGAAAAGCTCATTTAAAGCTCCGGGGTGTGGTACATATAGCTGCTCCATTTTTAAGAATCTCTCTTTTAACACTTGGCAGAGAAGTGCAGGAGAACGAGTGCTGCGCTGCGAACTCGGGGTCGGGTTATAAATGGGTCCCAGGGGCCAGCTTCCTACTGACGAGGTCCAAACTCTGCTGAGAGGGCCGCTGGTCCGGCAGGCGAGGCCCCCAGGGGACGTCGCAGTACGAGCTGCAGGATTCAGGCTGGTGAAGAGCTGAAACCCAAGCATCATTGAATATTTCATCGTCCGTGCAGAGAGTCAACGCTGTTTTGGAAATGTGATAGCTTAGTGTCAAACAGTGGACTAGAGGCCTGGAGGACGCCAAGTTCAATGCTAAACCAGAGCAGTGGCAAATGTTTAAAACTCTAGAAACTGATTTAGAAGATCTTAAAATCCTGATTGCACCAAACAGTTAAGGCTGCTGCTAGAGTTTTTTGTTTCGGAAACAAAATATTTTTAACACTGAAACAAATCTTGAGTGAAAGCTGCTGGTAACAGGACTGTCCGAGTGTGTGTTAATATTTCTCACCAAAAGGAACAACTAAAAACTGATGCTTAAAAGCAAATTTAAACTAGATAGATGGATAGATCAAGTACAAGGAAGTTTAAACTGGTTATGAAACTGAATACCTCTATATGACCAGCATAAGCAAACAAGACCATCAGCGACAAGACTGGCTGGCTGTTTCTGTATTATTTTTATAGTTATTCTTAATCCCCGTCATCAGGTCGGATACTAACTTGTCCATGTTGGATTCATGTTGGACTGGTGAGGATGAATTGTGCAGAACAAAGTTCACTTGTTTCACCATCATCATCTTGTCCACAGTGGCTGCCAGAATCTGCAGAAAAAAGTAAAAGTCCTTGTAGTAACCTTAACATTTACATCTCATCTTTAATTTTTTATATATGTATCATTGTTAGAATAATGTATGTAAAAAGTATGAATGGCTGTAAAAATGTAAAAATGACTGCTGAGTTTAACGTTTTATAAATTCAGTAAAATCACACAAATTGACTTCTCACTCTGATCCTTTGGCAACATGACAATACGCAGGTTAAGTGTTCAGGGTGAAGAGGTTTTCCCCTGACAGGTTTGGATTCACTCACTAACAGACTGAATCTCTGAATCTCTCCTCGGCGTCCATGACCTTCTGATCGGACATGGCCCCGGCTGAAGGATCGCGACCTTTCTGACCATTTCCTCTGTTTGGCTTGACGGAGTTGATACTTCAGAGTCAGCTGGGAATTCACATACACAAACAAAACAAGCGCCTGACATGACTGACCCACTAACCAGAGAAACCCACCTCTACACTGAATGTTAACACATTGTCACTGATCTGAACTCAGATCATGATTTTTTTTAAAGTTGTTTTTTCTGCCTTTATTTGATAGATTACTGGTCATGCAACTTCTTGCTAACAGGAATTAGGAAAGTCTCAATTCTGACCTGTTACACAGATGGTCTTGGTCTTTTGGTGTTGGGTTGTATGAGGTCAGTGTATTACCTGCAGTAGATGACCGTCAGCTCTCCCCCTGTGTGGAGAGGCAGAGCATTGTACTGCTTAACAGTCCCAACAGCAGGACGTATTTTAGCCACCTAAAAAATATTTATCTGTTGCCACCTAAAAAAAAATATATCTGATAGTGTACACTATATTATGAACATTTTTGGCAGTTTACATTGCCGTCAGATGGCCGCTGAAAGTCCAACCCAAACAGCTGATCTGCGGCGTAACACAGTGCAGGCACAGCTGCACTTGCGTGTAAGAATACGGATGTTGTACGGTTGAGGGAATGTAGTGCCAAAGCAAAGGACTGTCTGATGGTAATGTAAAGCACCAAAAATGTTCAAAATATGGATTACACTTACACGGATATATATTTTTTTAGGTGGGCCAGTACAATGCGCTGCTTCCCTGTCGGTTCTACGCGCTACCTCTCCACACAGGGGGAGAGCTGACAGTGATCTACTGCAGGTAATGCACTCATTAGGGATAAGTACCTCATACAACCCCACATCAAAAGACCTGAAACTCTCCCTTTAAGTACTTTTGGTATTGACTGAAATATGTCGAAATGCAGCACTGAATATCAAAAACTGGCAGAAAGTTGGCATTAAATTTCAGTCAGCTTCAGCCTCTGATCAGAGGGTTCAGTGACAAAGAAGTTTGTAGAGGATCAAAGCGTTGATATTGGTACCAAACATATTATGTTTATGTCATATTGGCATATTTTTGTTTCAGTCAGACTAACAGATCAAACATGGACCAGGATTAAACTCTACCAGCCTGTGTTGGTATTTGAGGGGACTGTCCAGGTCCAGCAGGTCACAGGCTGACCCGCAGTGAAAGCCTCCACTCAGACAGGACACCAGATAGCACAAGACATAAACACCTGGTCGTCATCTGTCTGCTCACTGAGTGTCTCCTCCTCGTGTGTTTCTCAGTCAGTCTGACAGAAATTAGTCGTTTTTTTAGCGTAAATCGTGGGTCAGTCTGATACCTGAGTGGTGAGCGTGGACGCTGCCTCTGTTTACCCTGAGGTGAGGCCAGCAGCCGGACTGAAACTGATACCCTGACTGATGTTTACTCAACTGCTGTGTCCTAACCTTGGTACCTACGGTGGCTCCCGACATGATCCACCTTAATACTGACAAATGACTTTCTGACCGGGAAGTCCCAGAAACAGGGGGGTTGTGGGTAATCGATCTGTGATGAGGAGACTAAAGATTTTGGATAGTGCCATTGCTAAGTTGAAGTTCAGAAGTCCATAGTTGATAATGAAGAAGGTTGTCTGATCAGGATGAATGATGTTTTTTTGACTCAGTCCCACGTGCACCATCCTGTGGTCCCAAATATTTACGAGTGCACCAAATGTGGATTAATCCGCTGCAGAAAATAGTCCCCAACTCTTTGAGTAACGATAACGTTAAATGTATGTTTATTGTAATCAATTTTGACATGGTGACCTATGAAGCTTGCGTCTGTCCATGACCTACAGCCACTGACCTGTTCAGGATTGTGGAGGCAAGACCTTTTCCCAGCATGCACTTGGTTGATGCTTTTATCACTAACCTCTTTATGCTGCTAGATAATTGTTCTCTTTAGCTTGCAGCAGGTCCACTGTCGTTGACATATATGTAGTTTCCTGAGTTGGTTGATTGTTCAGTGTTTTAGTGTTTCACATCAACACACTCCATAATGATCATTACTACTCTGAGTCGTATCAGAATTCATTCTTTGTCTTGTTAAAAAAACCTAAATTCTTCTCTTAATGGACATTTTGACAGCTGCTGTCTAAACATTTTATTCTCTGCTGCTTTTTTATGCTCGCTCAGCAAACTGAAACAGAACTGAAAGCTTTTTTTTTTTTTGATAAGTTTGAGGAGAGTTTTAACGGTTCAGATCCTGGAGATGTGTCAGTATCACTCAGTAGTTCCCACTTAGTCTGACTGTTGATATGCAGGACGTGAGCTGCTGTTTTCACCCAAACTTGATGAAGTGAGTCAACCCTGTTTATAACAAATCTCAAATCTGACACTACCTAAGTGGCCAGACACCAGTGGCAGCAAAGG
Source organism: Pagrus pagrus (assembly GCF_965226575.1). Lineage (NCBI taxonomy): Eukaryota > Metazoa > Chordata > Actinopteri > Spariformes > Sparidae > Pagrus > Pagrus pagrus. Next base: position 1,835,742 of record NC_140194.1, read on the forward strand.
ATAAAATATGTTTTTCTGTATTTCAAGCAAACTCAACAATGATTGGGGGATTCTTGGATGTTGAACTGACTTCTGAAGGTAGAGAGCAGATTCAATCAAGATCTGTGTGGAGTGTGGAGGCTCAGTGTTAAGATTTTTAGAGTCAGAATTTTCTCCTGCGACACTTTGAACTCGTTTATCATCACCTGCTCCTGATATTTAGACGGTGGCCTTGACCTCGGCCTGACCTCCCCCTCTGACTGCTTTGTGTCGGGTTTCTCTGTCCAGCTACTGCAGAGGAAGCAGAGGATGCTGGGACGACGAAGAACGAGATGAAATGTCGCACACACTGCAAATAAAGAGTGATTTCATGTAATATTAACTCAGTCTGTTCAGAAAAAGATAAATTCATGTCAAGCAACTAATACTTCATTAACAATCTGTTGATTATTTTATTGACTAACCAGTTAAATGTTTATAAAACATCAGACGACATTGAAAAATGCCCTTCACAATATTTCAAAGCCCAAGTTGACGTCCTTAAATGTCTTATTTGTCCGAGTAAACTTATCAGGGAGTGTCAGGGAGAAGCAGTGATTTCTCACATTTGAGAAGCTGTAACTATAAGATGACAAGATTTTTAAAATGACTTATCAAAAGTTGCCAATTAATTTTCTGTTTGTATGTTTATCCACCTGTAGTTTTAGCCCTAACCACAGTACTACAGAACTGAGATTGGAGATCAGTTCACTCATTTTTGATTATTTTACATTTAAACAGAAGTTTAAAGTCAACTAGTCTAAAATCTAGAAAACACAATTTAATACGTAAGGTGAAACATTGTCCGGAAAAATATTGCATATATTACATTTAAGAAGCAACAGTACACATTTAATTTAAATGTAACACACACACACACACCTGTCTCTCTGCATGGAAACAGTGTCTTGAGAACACATCAGTCGTTGCCCTCGGCCTCCTTCAGTCCTCGTCAGCGCTTTTTCAAGCAGGAGGTTAGGACTTTGTCGGACATCGTGTTCAGAGGTGTTGGGTCACTTCCTGAGGAGCAAATGTCACGCCCTGTCACTGCATCATCTGGCCAATCACTTTACATCATGTTAGTCATACACTCACCTGGTTAAAGGACCGTGACGTTTGTTAAACTCCACCTGTCTGCTGAGCTCTCAGCTCAGGTTGATGGAGGATTCATCACCACTGACAATTGAACACCAGCTGTCTGCTCTGGGTGCACATCCACAGGCCCAACTCTCCTGTTTTACAATCGACAAAGGTCCTAAATCCTTTACTCTAAAAATGGCCTCGACAAAGGAGCCTCCAGCTATCTCTATCACTTTGTGGACTGTGCGGCTTATTCTGATACAACTACACTCTCCGAGCTGGGGCTTTCATGTTGCATACTGCGGTTACTTCCTTGTCCGCATCAGCTGTCCTACGATTCATGCAGGCTGGCTTCGAACGGCTGATTCCGTTCCGAGTCAGGGGCCTGGATATGTTTTGTATAATCTGCCGGTATGACAGCTTTGGTTACCTTGTACTGTAACCCTGCTTGAGCTCTGTTTGTGGCGGCACTGATATGACATTGATAAGAATCCCAGGCTAGGAGATGAGGACCAAAGCTGAGTGTTCTGAGCCGGCTACCACCACACTGCGCGCACCTCTAGTATCCACTGTAGTTGAGCCGACCACATCAAACCACACCGCTATTTCATGCATAGCAATCATTTGCGTTGAACTTTCACAACTGACCGCTTGAATTTCAGGTTGTAGCTCTTTCTCTGCGCCACTATGACGATCAGGAAATGAGACTGGTGTGAAATGAGGCACGAGCAAAAACAAAAAGGAAAAACTTCTTTGCATCAATTTTAATTGTCAAAACTTGTAGCCACACCCAGCGAGTAAAAGGGACCACCAACTCACTAGATTGATGTATTAAAACCAATTAAATAAAGTTTCTTTTTGCTCTTTTTTCATGGGTTCAAATTTGGATAACGTAAGAAGTCATTCCTGAATGGTTTCTACAGCAGTTTCCTTTTTAATGGTCGTCTTAACATAAATCACTACTCTGCCCGGTGCTATCCTAGGGTCTTGATCGACACAACTTCCTGATTTGGCACAAACATTAGCATCAGACATAAATATTACACTGTTAGCCCACCACTGCTGACAGATGAGATATTTATTTCAGTGGATGTTAGGTTTTCAGTGGATATACAGCTTTGTTTGTATGTACACATTTGGACAGCAGAGTGCAGTTCAGTCGTGGACAGGCCAGTGTGCTGGATGTAAGATAACACTGTTTTAGTGAAGCCTGCCTCTCGTCCCAGCAGGCTCTTTACACGTCCAGCTGCTAACTGCAGGATCAGACCCAGAATTATGTTTCCTTGTTGTTGAATCTATATGGAGTCTTTTCTTCTGCCACAGTGGGACTGAAGGAATGGTGTTTACTGCACAGAGCCAACTGGACTGCACCGCTGACATACACACACACACACACACTTAAACACACACATAAACACACACATACAAACATAAAACTGTGCTTCATACAGTTTATGTAATAATCTGGATCTATATTTCACAGGTTTCATTATTTTCTGTCTGTATTTATGTACAAGTTAAACTGCCTTAACTTGTTCCTTGCCACTCGATATGAGCAGCCTTACACACACACACCATGCATAGACACACACACACACACACACACACACACACACACACACGGGCCAACACCCCCCACAGCCTCCCACCCACTCCCTCATTGGCCGATCGTGTCGTCACGGAGACAACAGCTGTCTCCAGGATGAAGAAGCTACTTTGAGGGTGCCAGCCAGTCTGCAGGCCTGCAACTGGAGAGTCCCATGGGTCCCTCATGGCCTTCAAAACACACACACACACACACACACACACACACACACACACACACACACACTGGCAGTACAACAGGTTTAGCGCCCTCTAGAGACGACAGGCTTTTTTTCCCTCTATAAAGAACATTGTGTCCGTCCTTCATGTCTGTCCTCAGCGGAGGGTGAAGGCCTGAACACGTCTGACTAATAACAGTCATATTATCTGTAAGAGTGTTTATACACAGAGCCATGTTTGTAAAGTGACTTCCACGAAGGGGTTTCACACTGATTGTGTAATAACTGAAGTCATGTTTGGATGAGTTTCACCCAGAAGAAAAAGAAGCTCTGTGTGCTTTCCAGTTGAAATAATGTAAGCAAATTTCATGCAAAATAAGTGCAAACGGACCATGAAATTACACACCACAAAGAGCCTCACTGTCACCACACACTCTCTCTCACACACACACACACACACACACACACACACACACACACACACACACACACACAGTGCACGACCCACCAGTGAGTCAATCATTACAAACATTTGTTTAAACTGTGTCTAATGGTGTTCCCAAAGTTTTCAAAGATTGACAGTTTAAAGTCTAAATTTTGCTTTTAAATGACGCTTAAGAAGGACAGAACTGTCTTTGCTTCAGGAAACTGCTGGAAGAAACATACAAAGTACTATATATAACAGTTATCTACTGTAAAAATCTTTTTTGAATTTTAAGCTCTTAACATTTCCTGTTGTGGAGGTGAAGGAGAGCCTCACACTCTGGTGCAGTCTTTTATTTCTGATCTATAAATCATCATATCTCATCATATTAAGATGTACACATATCTTCTTCTGCAGGAATGGACCAACATTCATGATTTGAATTGAAAATAATAAAGATAACATCTGAGTTATCTGTGTCTAATCTGTGAGACATCACATTTAATCAAGATTTCTTCAGAATATATCTTTCACAAAAGAAGTGAAATCAAAAAAATCTAAATATCTCAAAAACTAAAAAACACGTTGGTGTTACATTTTCTTTGATATTCAGGATCCTCAGAGATGATTTACACTTTTCTGTACTTGTTTTAAATTTCTGTCTTGTTGATGTGAACACAATGCATCACATCTTGTGCGTAAACTTCTGTAAATTCAAAAAATCTCGCAAGAAAGTTTTGAGTATTCAGCCATTATTTGCATAGATATTCATATTTTTATCAAGTTATGTTTTGGAATCATTTTTCACAACATCATTCTCTTGAAAGCAAAACCCACACAGGCATATAATCTTAATGTAATTTACTAAATCTTTACTGTGTAGAAGGAAAGTGTTTTGTTTAAAGTCTAGTTTGACACAACACACAGTGCTGACTCACTGAAGGACCTTTGTGTGTGTGTGTGTGTGTGTGTGTGTGTGTGTGTGTGTGTGTGTGTGTGTGTGTGTGTGTGTGTGTGTGTTGCATGTGTTGTTTTGGGTAGACTGCAACTGTCAGGACAACGACCCGTCTAATCTGCACCTGCCACTGACACAGCAAATGTACGTCTACACACACACACACACACACAGAGGACTACATAAGAGACAGCCGGAGCCGAGCGTCCGACTGACCGACTGCAGGGCATGCTGGGAAACTGACCGGCTGCTAGCTGATAGTTTTACTCGGCCTTCTAATCTAATCGTCTAATGTATTTCTTCCTTTCCTTTCCTCTACCCTCTCCTGATTTCAGTGCCTCCATCTTGCCGGAGGCCTGTAAGAGCCTTTAGGAATTATTTACTGCTGCAGCTTCACCTCATTTAATATTTTGCCTCCATGTCCATCAATTAATACACCTGAAATCCGTCTGAACTTCACTTCTTCACTTTGTGTGACATGATATTTGAATTATGATGTGTGATTCTGTCTATCCAGGAGAAAACAGCAGGAGGAGAAGATATAATGTGGCTCCTTTAAGCATGATACAGATGCTGTCAGATGCTCAGTGTTTCCAGTGATAGTGGTGAATCTGTAGTAGAAATCCTAGAAAAATGATGATCCTCATTCTTGACAGGTTCAATAGTAATCCAGATTATTGTTTAAACTAGGGCTGCAACGAATGATTATTTTTATTGCAGATTAATTTGGCGATTGTTTTCTTGATCAATCAATAAATTGCTTGGTTTATAATTATGTCAGAAAATGGTGAAAAATGTCCCAAAGTCCAAGATGACGTCCTCAAATGTCTTGTTTTGTCCACAACCCGAAGATATTCAATTTACTGTCATAGAGGAGGAAAGAAACCACAAAATAATCACATATAAGTGGCTGGAAACAGAACTATGACTTTTTTTTCTTGATTAATGACTAAAATCAATTTTTGATGATCAAAATAGTTGGTGCTTAATGCAATTGTGAACAACTAATCAATCAATTAATCGTTGCAGCTCTAGTTTAAACCACCCAAGCAATAATAACAATATAGTTCTTGCATCCCAGGAACACGGATTCTCTACATATCTCCATATACACATATTTACTGCGTGTTTAAAACCTGTGGATATATAAAAAAATTAAACATTTATTTACTTTTGTAGGTAAATCCGCCCTTGAGCATGTGCAGTACAGTTATCACTAGCTAAGAAAACTTATATTGACTTTTTGTAAGTAACGATAATTGAGCTCAAAGGCTCGTTTTGGTCAGAATTTATAACAAACAGATAAGAAATCACACACACACACACACACACACACACACACACACACACACACACACACACACACACACACGGTTTGTTAAATCAGTCTTTATTGGTTCGGCCTGTCTGTCTCTCTATCTGTCTCCCTCTCATCTCATTCACAAAACACACACTCTCTCACTGTAACCACACACTCGTGGCTGGACGTTGATTGACAGGCGGGGCAGGTGTGGCTGGTCTGCAGCAGCGTCCCACCTGTTGATCCGACCCCCTCCGTATACCCACACACACACATATACACACATATACACACACCCCTTACCGCACCCCCTCGACCCCTGACCCTGTGACCAACTTCCTATTCCCATGTGCACGGTAACGATCCCCCCTGTCACCCCTGGCAACCGTGACCCAGGCCGAGGCTGCAACTTCATAAATAAAACTGAGGCTGTACCTGCCCACTGTGGCCCACCACTGCTGTTTACAGCCTCCCGTCACCCATGACCCCTGACCTCTGCACCCACCTCACCCCCATGCTGACACCACTGGGGGGCCACAGACACTGTTGGAGTACAGTGAGGCCTTCATTTTATCTTGTAATGACAACTTTGTATTTTTCTTGTTACGGTAAAGATGTGCTGATACATCAATGATGTCAAGCTGTCCACATCAGATATCATCTTAAATATGAGTGTTTGTGTTTAAATACAGATGGATTTAGATGTGGTCTAAGTCTTAAGACTTTAAGTTTTAAGTTTTCGTCACATTTTAGTCGTTTTTATGTGTCGTCTAGTTTTGTCGGTGATGACAAATGAATGTTTCAATCCGTTTTTAGTCAACGAGACGTCATACGTTTTAGTCAACGTTTTATCAAAGTTGACACTGACCCCCTGTCTGTTTGGGACAGCCTCACCTGGGATTTTGTTAATGTGCACGTCAGTCAGAGAGGAATGCATTGTTTATGTTTTGACGGTCAGTCTAGACGCACAAATGTGTAGTAGTAGTTAGTAGTAGTAAGTAGTAGTAATGAGTCCTAACATCCTGTTCCCTCGTCTCAAAGTCTGAGTTTTTAAAATCGGTTTCGGATAAATGCCTGAAAATAAGGTGTGTGGTTACCACAGGCTGAAGACATTTACACATTTGTTCTACAACATAAAATTCATCATTGAATGTCCCACAATTAAAAATGGCGGTTGCTAACAAGTGTCTAAATGAGACTACAGAGGTTGTCAGGGATATTAAACATCATCACAGCGAACACGGAGACTCATCTACTCACTAGTCCGTCTTTACAGGCCCACTTTAGTTACACACTATTTTAACTCTAACTTTACAACTTGTACTTTGATCAGTTTATAGAAAACCTGTATAGTAATTGTGTAGTAGAATGCTTAGTGGTAGTGACGTTGAAGTCATGTGACCATGATGTTGTCTGTTTATAGCCTAACATTAGCTTTTTACTGCTACACATTTAATTTACTCCTAAAAAAATCACAACAGTGGTGTTCATCTGTGAAGATTATCTAGCTGAACAAAACCTGGAAGTATCATAAATCAGGGCGATTCTAACTTCCTGGCTGGCCTACAAAAAAAAAGTCATCCCTACACCGCTCTATTATAGTTCTGGTTGTATCCACATGAGGTTTATTCAGTCCAAAAGTCCAATAATCAGCTTCCTTTAAGCTTTATGCATGTAATATCTTTAACTTGGAAATGTTCCACTTTCTTCACCAGCTGGTTGCTAAAGTGTCTGCCGTTTGTTCAGAGCAGGTAATGTACACTGGGTTCATCGGAGTTTATTAGATGAAAACAGCAGAGACTGAATCAGGCAAGAAATGTGCTGTAATACAAAAACAAAGAGCTAAAATAGGTAAAATCTTAAAATCAATAATTCAGTTATTACTTTCGTCTGATCAACTTCTAAACAGAACTTCACATGGCTTCTAGCTGCATAAATCCTCATATATGCCCTTTCCAGTAATCTCACGATAGATGAGAACATCGCCCATAACTATGGTAACTGTACACAACAAAGATGGCGACAGCTGTAGCATCAACATGCTTAGAAGAAAATATACAAAATGGAGGATAAAAGTTAGACTAGAATTTCAAAATTAGACTAAAATGTCTTCAAGTTTTTGTCGACAAACTAACAAAAATCTCTCAAATTTGACTAAAACTAAGAAAATTCATTCATTTTCATCCAAAGACTAAAGCTAAATCAGAATCTGGTGCCAAAATAAACACTGGTTCTCCACGAGCCTCCAGAACAGCTTCAGTTCTTTGTCATAGACTTAACAAGTCTCAGGAGGCATGAACAGAGTTGTTGTCCATTTCCACAGACAGCAGCGTCATTAACCTCCAGCTCAGAAAGGATCGTCTCTGTTCTGGCTCTGAGCCACCGCCGTCGAGCTCATTACCGTCCCTACAGTAAACTGGAAAGAATGTCTCTGTCGGAGCGTTCGGCCTCTTTACCGTGCAGAATCGGTGAGGTAATCCTTGTTTTTAACAAGCGCTGACTCTACTCTCAAAGCATGAGGGTGTTTCACAGTGATGAGTAGTAACTGCAGAGGAAAGACAAACTGCCGGAGCAGATTGTTCTCCAGAATCCCACAACTAGGAGGCTTTTACTGTGATTCATGTGCAGACACTGATGGATATGCTCACACCGAACATGCAGTACATACACTTTACATGCAGGCTTACTATGTCAATCCATGAGGGGCGCGTCAGGGTACAATGTCTGAAAAGGTTTTCATTACTTGAATTCAAAGCTACGACATCGAACTTTGATTTGTTTGTTGATTCTGGCACCCCCTGTGGACAAAAGATGACGTTGAAAGAAAGTAATTTTTTTTTTTAAGTTCAAGTTAGCTGACCCAGAAAATTCCACCTGATGACGAGCATTAAAATTGATATGATATTGATACCGACATAGCCAGTCTTCTTGATGATGGTCACGTTTACTTATGTTGTCCATACAGGGGCACTGTTTAATAACAAGTTTAAATGTATTTGTAGTATGTTTGAAATCTTTAAAAATTAATAAGACGCCTTAAATGATACGGTAATGTGTAATTTTATTTGTGTACTTCTAATGTTACTTTTGAATGTTCTCCTGTCCTTTTAATTCTTTTCCAGAGGTGCAACTAACAGTTATTGTCATTATAGATCAATTTACAAAATATTCTGTCGATAAATTAAATGGTGGCTTAATCTATAAAATGTCAGAGTCTAGCGAGAAATATGCAAACAGAAAATCCTCACATTTATGAAGCAGTAATGAGAGAATGAAGGATATAGTATTTGCCAGTTAATTTTCTTTTAGTAAACTCATTGATGACTCATTGCATCTCTGATATCAAGCAGATTTCTTAGATTCCTGGTTTAATTTAGAATAATGACAAATAATAACAGTTTCTGTTTCACTCTTTGCTGGACCTAAAAACACCCCAGCAGGGTTCCTTATTAAACTGTCATGTGATCAGTTTAATGGATTTTGGGTAAAATGTTTTTTGAACTCAATTTTACACTAAACACCTTTAGGAAAAAGATATAAATCATGAACTAATACTAATAATTCTGTAATGTTTTAAAAAAAAAAAAAAATCTTTCTCACGTTAAAGTCGGCTTCACTGCTGTCCACTGCTTTAACTGATCGTGCTGAGAGTCATTCGATCCTCTCTAAGAAAAGCTCCTGGAAATGTCGGCTGAAGTTTCATCGCAGAACCAAGAAAACACCGAGAATACCGAGTGTTCCTCACCTTGGCTCACATGTTTTTTTGGGGGTCGTGACGATCTCGGCCCGGCACGCTGCGGCCCCGCCGGCCCACAGGCGCTCACCCCGCGAGGGATTATCCAACCACACCCGGAAAAGACGTGTGAAATTGTGATGGGCACGAAAATAAAATGACAAAGTTTGCGAGGCTGTGCGTGGAGGAGCGTGTAAGATGTTGGCACGCACAACGCTGTGTAAGCCGATATGTGTGTGCGTGTGTGTGTGTGTGTATAGATGCCCCGTCAGTGGACGGGCCAACTGTGAGGCCGGTGTGAGTCAGTGGGTTTTCAGCCGCCGGAGCTGTGATCACGGCTGATAGCAGGTGCTCTGAGTGGGAAACACGATCAGCTCAACACACTGCAGCTGTATGCTTTAATTGATTAGAGTGAGTTTTATGACAGTAAGGCCTCAGGCATGCAGCCACAGCCGACAGTCAGACGGTAGCTCTCAATACCAACACTCTTATCCCCAGATTTTCTGGATACATTCTGCAGTCATTCTGAAATAGAAATGATGACAAATGAAAGTGAAATAAAGTTTGAGCCATGATCAGACCTCGACAGATCTTATTACTCATTAGGAAGAGATTAGGGGAAAGTTTATGAACTTCTTAATCAAAGGTTAAAGCAAGGTGCTCAGATCTGTCCGAAGCTCAAGTTTTTTCTCAACTTATCTTCAGTTCAGCTTTAAAAACCTTTGCTTATGTGGAGATCATGATGACTTCTTCTCCTCCTCCTTCTTCACCTTCTTCTTCTGTTCTTCTTTTTTTCCTCTTTCGTCTTTTCTTTTTCTTTTTCTTCTCCTTCTTCTTTTTCTTCTTGAGGCTTCCTCTTCTTCTTCCTGCTTCAGGCCACTAGGCTGTAAATTTGGCCACCTAGGGGTGGTGAGGTATTTGGTGACAGCTCAATATTTTGACGTCTCTAAATGCCAACAGTGGCGTGTTACCTGAAGGACCAAGTGCAGCCAAACATGAGAAGTTTTGCCATTTTGAAGCCCCAATAAGTTATCATCTTTTACCAAAAGGTTTCGGGGCTTTGCTGCTGCCGTCATCATCCTGGTTAGTCAAATAGTGAGAGGAGAAACGATTATGACTTTATCCCCCTGGATCGACGCTGGGAAATTAGAAACCCCTCATAGCCTCGATATCAACATGATGAGTCACAACATGGCAGTCAGAGTTCAGGCATTTCAGAGAGTCATCGGTTCACTGTCATCATTCATACACAGATCTCATTCCAGTTCAGTATGCTTCATTTCTCTCTGGAAGGGAGCAGCATTTCATTTTCACACTCCTCACGAGGAAGTCAGAGGTCACCAGCCAGTGGCAAAGTGTTGAAGTATGTGAAGTTGCTGTCCGGCCACTGCTTAAACCAAACTGTGACTCTGTTGAAGTGCAAGGCCCTGGATGTATTAAAGGTGCACGATGTAGAGATTTTAATCAGAAGACAAAGATGGCTGCCTAAATAAACTGAATAAACAAACTGACCTTAAAGGACAACATCATTTCATGCTGCTTACTTTGTTTATATGTGGCGGACCCTACCACCTTTCTCGTTTCAAACAGTGTTCTGGGACTTTATTTTCCTCTGAGAACAGCTTGTTTATTCACTTATGGAAAAAAAGAAATACTTCTGAGTTTGTATTATTATCTCATTAATGTTGTAAATATTTGTTTGAGTTTGAATTTCTTCTCAAAAACTACATAGTGCCCCTTTAATGGAGCAGGATAACAAGTAAATCCCAAGTCTCTTAAATTGCATTCATGTTCCCTTCACTTGAATCTTTTCGGATTCAAAGAAAAAATCAGCAGTTTCTGAATTTGAGAAGCTAGAACAGGAGAATATCTTTCATCTTTGCATGAAAGTTTATTAAAACGATTGATTCTCACAGTTCTCTGACAATCAACAAATGTACTCATGTACTTTTTAATTAATTGTTAATAGAGATCTGTGAATTGACATCCAACCACTTTCTGTATGTGCCTCCTCATGTAAAGTGCTTTTTTGTTTCCCTGCAAGTTAAATCGACCATAATCCTCCCGACCTGTCAAGCAGCTCCTGAGTTTTACTTGGATTGTAGTTTTTAGGAGCATGTTGCAGGTCATTCCTCATCTTTACAGCTTCACTCTGCAGGTGTTTTGTTCTTCACACATCATCTCTGACCTTTGACCCACCATCTCCCCTCTCCTTATCCCTTCCTAATGAAGCTGTGCTTGTCATGCTGTCTCACAGTCTACAACAACCAGAAGATTTAGCAAGATAGCTCTTTTCCTCCTGCCATCGTCTCTCCAGACAACATCTTTTTCCTCTCAGTGAGCCAATTAGAGGAGCTGAGGAGAGCAAACTGTGTTCTGGGACTCGGCTGGACGTGTCAACAGGTCTGTTTTGATCAGGGGATGAGAGCGTCTTGGTCGCTGAGCTTAAAGGATTGGTGAAGAATGTAAATTCAGCTCTGCTCCGGTGAGGGGTCAGCAAGGACAAAAGGGGAGGGTCGGCCAGGCTAAGGTTACTGAGAGAGAAGGACCAAAGTCAAGGGTAAAGTCTGAGAAGGCAGTAAACACAGTGCACAGATGGTAAAATGTTTCTGAATCAGTGCAGTGATCAGTGGCTGATCACACTTCATGTATAGCTGAGTTTTTTTTTTATTACTTTGAATTATCAAGCGGGAGGACAAGCCTTAAAACTTTTGTCGCTCTCTGGCTATTCATCCTTTAATGACAAGCCAACAGGTGACTTCAGGCTTCATATTTTTTATGTGTTGATGTTAAAAAACACAAAACCAGGCGCACTTACAAGTTTGTACACAACAACAATGGTTTAATTATTTTTTTACCACATGGTGGTCTTGTGCTTCGACAAACCTTTCTTGTAGTGAGTTTGATTGAGAATCATTAGACAGTGAAAGTTGTAATTGTGAACAACTCGTCCCGTCTGTAGATCTGCTGCTGTGCAGGCTGTTAATGCTCAGAGAACCTGTCAGCAGCTTCAGCTTATCCTGCAGGACATCTGCAGTTTATCAAACATGCTCGTTCCTCTGTCTTCGTGCTCTCTCTGCTCTGCTTTCAGCATTATAGTGAAAAAATGCACCCTGGTCTACAGCTGGTGCTGAGGACTTGACTTTGAAATGTGAGATGGCTGCAGAGTTGTTTGCGTTCCGTTTGTGAGCGGTTGGCGGAGTAACACGGAGGACGTTAATTATGGGACAAGTTCGGTCAGTTTCCCCGGAGAGCAAGACTTCCTGTTTCGTCCAGCTCAGCTCTTAACGTTCTCAGTGAACCTTTAAAGTGGCTCAGACTTTGCTGCCCTGGGCACGTGGCTTCAAATGACTCGACTGACCCGTAAAAATGTGCACTTGTTACTGTGTTAGTCTCAACCTGTGAACCAGGTAAGGGTCATTCCACACCAACTCACCGAGGGCCTCCTAGTTCATGTCATCTAGAAGACCCACAGATCCTGTTAAATATAGCTTTGGAGCTGAAAAACATACTCTTTGGGTTATTTTGACTGTAGATTTCCCCCAGAAGGATTATTCTAATTCCCTTGAAACTTTGTACGGTGTTGACTTTGCAGTTTTCTATCCGTCTGATACCTATTGAGCCTGTTTTTCATTGGGTTCTAGAAGTTACAGCTTGTAATGGTTTGGTTTGTTGCATATAGGTGATGTCATCAATTACTAGTTTTCACGTTTTGTGTTACATTTATTTCTAGTTTGCATAAAAATTGTTGAATTTAAAAAAAAAAAAAATCAGTACCTCACTGGTTGTTTTCCTGGTGGCTGCTGGGAGAAGTAGTTCTCTGCTCTTTCAGCCTCTCAGCATCTTGTTAACATCCAGCTGGGCGACATTCACCAGCAGAGTGTCAACAGATGACACACTGTTGCACGTCATCACTCATCTGACTATTGCAGCAGCTTCACTACCACACAGTTAGAACAACACCTCCAGAGAGCCTCTGAGCAAGGCACCAGCGCCACTGCTCTGCCATCAGCGGCTGGTTTCAGGGTGAATGTTTTGAACTGTGTTACTGTAAATCACTAAGTTCAACAGCTGAGACCGAGCCCTCCACACCTGTTGATTAATGGGTGTCTTCTGACATTTCTAATTTGCTAAATTAAATTTTGTTTTGTTTCTCTTTTGTTTTTCTCTATTTTCTCGTGATGGAAGCCACATCGTCAGGTCATATTTATTTACTCATTCTGACATGTTGTATCTTTAGCTTCCACAGTGGCCTATAAGGTTTCAGCAGCCTACATTTTAACTTTACATCAAACAGAAACATTGATAACCTGCAAAAAAGAGGTTAAAGCTTTATTTATGTCATAAAAGCACAGAAAATGTAGATTGAGGTGATTTTGAAGTGTCGGTCAAAATCTCAGACTGGTGTGCATTGTTGTGGTCGTGTTTCTGATGCCCAGCACCATGATCTTAGTAAGTGTTGCTGCTGGACTGAACAGCCAATCACAGAGTCTATAGACTTTAGCTGTTAGCAAGCCAGTAAGAACACATCGATGATTTTTGAAGCATAAATTAAATCTCTAGAAGTAAAAAGCTAATGTTAGGCTATAAACAGACGACATCACGGTCTCATTACTACACAATTACTATACAGGTTTTCTATGAACTGATCAATATAGAAGTTGTAATCAAAAAACACCAAATGATTAATCAATAAATTGATAAAATAACTGACATATTGATTGATAATGAAGATAATAGTTGCAGTCTGATGTCTGGTGGAAGTGTCTGCTGTAGTAAAGTGTCTGATCTGTGAGAATAGATGTTGTCACGCTGTTGTGTGGATCTGTTTCATCAGTGTGGACTGATGTTTCGTGTGTGTGCTCCAGCAGTGCCAAGGTACCACAGCACAGTTACAGGCCCTCCTCCTCCTCCTCCTCCTCTCATTATCCCGTGCAGATGTTCAGCGCCGGGCCCTCGCAGTATCAGGTGACCACAAATCTAATTGATATCAAAACTCTGGCGGGGGAAGCCTAAGCCCCTCTGTGCTCTCAGGTTACGGCCTGTTATAAGCCCGGCCCGACTTCTGACAGCCACTTTCGGCGTGAAACATGCACTGTCCTCACTTCAAAGGAGGCAGGCGTGGAGAAAAAAAACGTCCCGTCGCCACCTATGAAGAACCTCGCTACAGCCATGTTCTGCCTGTTTGCACAGCGTTCTGACCCATTTGAGACTAAATCAGATTAATCACGCTCTGGACTTTTATCTTCAGGAGTGGAGGGCATTTGTTTTGGCACGCCGAAACAAAAGCTTTAATAAGCTCATCGGCAAACAGTGAGTTTAATATGGGAAAGTGATCCGAGGCGGGGTATTACAATGCAGCTGAGAGGGGGAATTGGAAGCTTAAGGAGAGGATGTGATGGTAATGACTCTAAGGCGACATAATCCTCCCCATCTGGGCCCGACGATTGTTTGATATTTATGGTTGATGATCAGCACTAATAGGTTTGTTATTTTCTTATGGGATGAATATGAATGGAGGGGAGCATGGGAAGAGGGTCGTGATTTGTTTAGTTTTCATTTTGTTTTGGGTTCAAACCAGAGATCAGTTTCAGACGGAGACGTGTCTGCTCTTTGTCTCGCTGTACAGACACAGTGGGAGGCTTTTCTCAGACTGGATGGACTTCAGGCTCAGACTGAAGCGATGTACCTTCTCTGTGTGTGTCTGAAGTCAGATTAGATGTAGACGGCAGGACTGATTCTCACAGATGGAGTTCAGTGTTTGATCCGTTTGTTTTTTTAGATTTGATGTGATGTGTGTCCGTCACAGTGCAGCAGCGGTGATTAAAGTGCTACTGAGGCCGCACATTTATTTGATCCTAAAACATTCAGCTCCTATCTGCTTGCATATTTTACTGATATGTAGTATTGATAAAAGTAAAGTAAAAAATAAATAAAATAAAAATAATAAGAACAATATTGCTAATATTGTTGCAGCTCTACTGTTTTATTGCCCAGGCCAACAATAATGTGTGTTTCACAGCCACTGTAGTGCTGAAATAATTAGAGAAAACAAATTAAAAGAAAAAAAAAACAATTCTGACAATCCATTAAGTTGAGAATGTGATGGTAATGACTCTCCCATCCAAAGTAATGACCTTCGATTATGTTTTTGGCATTTTTCTGTTTTCTGATATTTTATTAGTTGGACCTTGTACTGATATTTTATGTTTGCACTGTTTGAACTGCGATTGCTGCACAACAACTCCCCTCTGGATGAATAAAGTTTGATCTTTCCATCTATAATAACTTATGGCCCCAACACAGTGTGGCACACCGCTGCTACAACACACAACACAGAGGAACCAAACAGAAGTCAGTTCTACTTATAAAACATCCTCTGGATCAGACCTCTTTACTTACTATTACATCCTTGTAATTTAAGTATTGAAACAAACGTGATATGTGAAGACGTTAACTGGACAATTACATTCTTGTGATGGACATTTCTCATTCATTTATAACATTTCATACACTAAATTTGTCATGAAAAGAAATACTGATTAATCAAAAATAACTGCAGGCAAGAGCACTGACTTCCTTTATATCAATCAGTTGTGGGTTTCACTTTATTTCTGCATCAGTGCCATGAGACGAATGTAGACACAACATCATTGCTCATATTTGGCACATCGCTCTCCTCTCTCACTCCTGTTTCCATAATAATGAATGTAAACATTAAGTATATTTTTTAGTAAGCAGCATTTCATTCACAGACTCTGCTGTCAGAAAATCAAACCCTGAGGACAAAAACAAGGAATGAATGAAAAGCTTCTTTTTTATTTTTAATTGTACAGGTTGTTCAGCGGGGGCCTGAAATATCTGATGTTAGAGTGTCCCTGAACACACCTCCAGAAATAATACTTGTCCACCACTGCATTAAAATCTCCGTGAGATGTTTATTATAGCACGCTCAAATGAACCGAGTGACATCAGTGTAATAATAGTCTTCTATGTTGGGAGGTTTATTCTCATGTGCAGTCAACCATTCTATTTTATTTAGGATGTGCATGTTTTTTATACATTAATTCTTCATTGCATGGTGATGCATTTGTGAGGACTTTAAAAAGAAGTGCATTAAAGGACAAACCAATATCTGAGTTGTTACAGTTGCAAAAACAGCCAAATTCACTTATTCTTATTATTCTGTACGTACTATCTGTCTCCTGTTTTTGATTTTCTGACAACATAGGTAAATAATCGGGATGCACGATAATTATCGGCCACATAACGGAATATTTAAATTATTATTTATTATTCCGATAATGAAATTATAGCCGATAAATCCCCTGATACAGTAGGTGGCGCTATGCTGCCCTAAAAGTTGGTTTGCAATCCGCCATTAACACAGAGAAGACGAAGAAGAGAGGTGGGGGATTGGGAGTACAATGACAACAAACAGAGGACGCTAGTGGTTTATAGATGTTGTTAATTTGCACAACATGTTCTGTAAGGGTTCTGACAGTAGGAAAAAAGTCTGAGTTTTAACACGACTAATCTTATAAGTCTCTTAAAAAGTCGTCATTGTTACAAAAGTCCATTAAAGGAATAGAAAAGCAGCCTGCTTTGCCACACTAAAAAAGATGGCTGCTCCACTGCCTACGCTAGTGCCTATTCAACAGGTATTTAAAAACTGCAGGAAGTTTTCTTAAGATCACCCAAAGGCCAAAGCAATTAACCACAAAATCACAGAACTGTTTGCACTTGACGACCGGTGCTTTTCCGTGGTTGATGACAGAGGATTTGGGCGGCTGATGGCACATTTGGAGTCCAGGTATTCAGTACCGAGCCGCTTGTACTTTGCAGACGTGTCCCTACCTGCCCTCAGTGATGTGGTCGGTTTATTTAATAGAATTGACAGGTCTCACTTGCCAGATGATGTTGATGTTGATGTTGTGTTAAACTGCATAGAGACGCACTGAGCTGAGTTAAGAAGTGGAACGTGTTAAAAGAAGCTCAGTGTGGGAACATTTCCACCAGGAGGACAACAAAGTCAAATGTAAGTTAAATTGTGTGATGCTGCTCTTCAGTTTGCTAATAGCACCAGAACTATACTGTAGCTCATTAACAGCAAACACTTGCAACCAAAGATCACATTGCTGCTAGGCAGGGGGAGAAAGTGTGAGCGCCAGTTGGAGGAGATATTCTGCTAATCAGTGAGGTAGAGGGCGATGGATTCAAAGAGTTCGGTAACATTACCTACGTTATGACATCGGGGCTTCTGTGACTGAACACATGGAAAAGCACTTTGAGATGAAGAATTATGAGCTAAAAGTAGAGATCGGCAGGGCAGACAGGCTTACATTAGCGCTGAGAAGTGACTGCCGGACAGCTCTCACAAACGAAAGCTAACTTCACAGCTACCTGTCAAGCACAGTGAGGAAAGATGTTGAAATCCACCTCTTCAGGCCAGTGTGCTCGTTCAGACTCTCTTCATCAGGTACATATATGATGCGATATGGTGGAAATCATTGATTCAATGGCACTGCGGACGAAAAGGAATGCACCTCTTTTGTTTCACGTCAATAACCAACTGGTTAGTTAGCGGTTAATGATTGTTGGGCTATCGAAAACTAAATTAACCAAAACTGACATCCCTAAACAGAAATCATAGTTTTCTTGAACTCACCACAAAGAGGATTTTTGTAAATGATCTTTGCACACAACGCTAACAAACAGCAAGAGTAAATATTTAATTTTCTGTCTGCTGCCAGTTTTAAGTATCTGCAGGTTGACCTTTATGTAAATGGACTGAAGAAAGTGTGGAAGGAAGGAAGGAAAAATACTTTGCAGTCTAAAAATTGTCGAGTGTGAATTCAGGAGTATTCTGGGATGTTCCTGCTGGGTTCACTTTTATCTCTGTGGTTTCCCTCGGCTGCTGGCTCGTTACTGACCCTTGGCCTACTTGTTTGATGGATGACTTTATGACACTATTTTAGTCCAGAGCGTCACTGAGGGCCAGGCTGCCCGTGCCCAGGGTATGAGACCTTTTCCTGGGTATGTCTTTACAGGAAAAGACGTCACGACAAGTTTAATGAATCCACAAGATCATGTTGAGCACGCAGGGCTCGGCATGAGGAGGGGGGTGCAGAATGTTCCACTGGACTCAGGCTGCGTCATCAAAAACCTGCAGCTTTATAAACAGAAAAGATATTTACAACCTTTATTCCAGGGCTCTTGTGCTTGAAATATTAAATGGTTCTAATTTAGTTTTTAAAGCCAAAAGATTACAAATGCAAAAATAAATATGGACACGGGCCTAAGCACGACATGAAATGTAAAAAAGATGCATACTCCAGCAGCAGCCCCGAGCTTTGGCTTGAGAGCAGTTATTACCGGTCTGAAATGTCGAAGGTGAAGAAAACATCCCTGAGCTGGTTTCATAAGAAAGATAGCGATGCTGCAACCAGATCTGCAGCCGAGGTGAGCAAGATCCCAGAAAGTGTCAAGCTGCTCCTTAAGGAATGGAAGATGCAACAACAGCCAAAAAGCACTAAAGATGTTTCAAACCAGAGTGGCATGAGAAGCTCAACCGGGCCTGTGCGCCTGGCGTGTGATACTCTCGTGCGCTATGTGTCACATTTTTCAAGCAGGTCATGGACTTGCAGAAAAGTTAAAATACTGTCAACTTTTCAGCGCTCTGTTCTAACATTTCAGACGGTAAAATAAAAAGCGTTGAGGTTTTGAATTTTTTTTCGGCTAACGTTTAAAATGATGTTTCACTTTTGCCACAACTGAACACAAACCGTTTAAAGGTGGTGAGCAACAGAGGATTTACTGTTGGCTCAATCTTGTGGATATAACATTATTAAGGTACACGTTCTGTCCTTTTTTTTCTCTCCGATCTTCCTTACAGATCTGTCCCTTTATGCTCTGAAGGAAGTCTAAAGTGGAGACAGGGTTTTTGTCCATGCAGGCTCAATTATTTTCATTTAACTGTTCACATTGTTTGTATCCCCAAATTTGGGCTGTAAGCCAACACCCTCTTATCTCCACTGATTATCTAAAACTATGTTTGGTTGCTTTTAACCCTGGTGCTCATTTAGCAGTAACTGTTGTTTTACCTGAAATAATGACTTATGTGTGCTCAAGCATACTTTGGACTTTGCTCCTGAAGTTCTTCCCGTCGGAAATAATGACAATATGGCCGACAGTGCAGTGCCACACAGAAAAATAAGCACACCACTGCTTACAGATACTTTAAATTTAGTGCCTCATTTAGTCATTAATGAACTTCCGTAGATCTCACTCATCTCTGCTTTGTTTTCATATCAAGCCGTCACACAGCAGAAGTGGTGTTTGAATGGTTGATGGTATGATGCCAGATTACAGTCAGATCATTTGATCTCATGTTTTCCAACATGGCCTCAGAGGACTGAAGGATGACTGTTGCGAGCTTCTATTCCCTGTGGATCCTCCCGATGCTATAACTGTATCTGCTCCAGATACTGTAAGGTATCTCTGGTGCAGCATGACATGTGTTTTCATAATTCTCCTGTTGCCCTGCTGGAGAGTCCGTTTCGGTTAAAGAGTGTCAGCGAAATGCCTGAAATGTAAAATGAGAGAGCAGATCGTATCAGAGCCAACATGCAGCGTCACAAATCATCTTTGTGAGAGACGTTTAGGTGTCGTCGTTCAACAAGACGCTGGTATTTGTGTTGGATGATGTAGCGCAGAGAGTTCATTCTCCAAAATACCAGAAATAGTTTGTCCTGTTGGCAAAAGTGTTGATAATTAACTGGGACCAGTTTGTTTTGAATGAGTTGTGTTTTTCATTTTTAAACTGGGAAGCA
>NC_140194.1:1856046-1966059 GCF_965226575.1 Pagrus pagrus
AAGGGGAAAAAAGGTCTGGTCAGTCCAGTGTTCGGTACATCGTTTTGTATGTCATTGTGTTCCAGGAAATTCTAAACAAAAATTCAAATTTTTCCAAAATGTGTCAATTTTGTTTTACTTAAAATAGCTTATTCTTTCCAGAGCAAGGCAAAAAGTCATTACTTTCAGCCACTGAAGGCTGTTTGTTTCTTCCATGAACAGGCGTCGTATCTTTTAGCCTCTAAAAGGCAAACGTTAAGCAGACACCTTACATTAACTGAGCTTACAAAACTTTCTGGGTAAAAGTTGATGAAGGTTCTCAGTAATCCAGGTCATGGTAATACTAACTGCTGTCTCGTAGGAAACTGGACTTGTTTCAGGTTGTTGAAGATGCTTCACCTCTCATCCAAGAGGCTTCTTCTGTTCCAACTGAGTGGAGGGGAGTTGCAGGCTTTGAAACTCTGTGTGGGAGTGTCCTTACAGAGTCGTTAAGGACACGTGTGAGCTCTGAGTTTCAGAGCCGTTACGGCCACTTGTGGGTCGTTGACCCAACCGGCCTTCATGTGGGTTGCTAGGGCTAGGTGAGCCCAGGTGTGAACGGTTGTTCAGCTGTCTGGGGAGGGAACTCAGTACAGCATTGTAGGTGGCTGATATCTGGCTAAATATTTAGAATACAAAGTTTACAAACAACCACATCACCATTTTATTTCACACGTCACCTAATCACAGTTTGAGCCCACAGACTCTCTCTCAGCTGAGTGTTTCCCCCCAGAGCCTGAAGTGAGAACTGCACCGTGTTTCCTGAGTCTTCTGGCATGTTGGTAAATATGTCCACTAATGCTCAGTAAGACCACGGACACGCTGGGAATGTATGGTAGACACGCACACACACACACACACACACACACACACACACTGCAGACTTTACTCTGGTTTTATCAGTCCGTCTAAATATTTCTGATCTGAGGCTGAAAAGAATCCATAAATCATGATTTTTTTAAAATAACATTTACTCAAGGACTGTCCTTACTGTACAGTTTTGAGGTATTTGTCTTTAGAGGAGCAATTCGTCATTCATCAACAGAGTGAGGAAACAACAGCGTTGACGTCATGTCAGAGACATATGTGTGCTGGTTTGCGGCGACTCGCTACATTTCACAATCTCTCTCAGCTTTCGGAGTAATAAATGAACAAAATAAATTCACAAGATGTCAGGAAATGAAATGGAAGAATACTACCAAATAACTGCACACCATCCAATTTCTATCTTTTACCAAACTAACACAAGCTTCATCAACTCATTGTAAAAAACACTTCATTCAAACTCAACAGATGAAATAAAACTCACCAAAACGGTGTTGGTTTGTCTCCACGGTCACCTCTGGTTTGGTCCAAATAAATCCTCAGTTCAGAGTAAGGTGTGAAAATATTATGGCTCTACACACTGTTTTATCGTCCGACTTAGGCGACTGAGCCAAGTTGTTCGTGGTGACTCCAACCTTGATCCTAAGTCCTGGTCTAGACAATGTCCATGGCTAACTTAGCATTGAGCTAATTAGCTAACGATAGCTAGCAACAGCCAAGGATAACGAGCGAAGAGCAGCAGTTGTCGGTTACTCTCTTGATATTTTGCTCTATGTTTTAGAGCTACCTTCTAATTCAGGCTACTTCTACAAATTGCACCTTTAACTTTACTTTTACCTGACAGCTGCAGTTGCTAGTTAGTTTATCAAGTGAAAAGTAGCTGTAAGCAGTTCCACCGAAGAGACATTTCTACTCAAAACCTTTCAATAATTGCTCAAGGTCAAATTATAATATAATATTTTACAAAAGAAGCTACGAGTAATGAAAGAAGCAAAAAGTTTCATGTAACTCATTACTGAGTGTACTTGTAATTGTTTTGGTTAATGAGATTGTGAAACATCCCGGAGGGAGTTCTGAGTTGAAAATCTTGAAAACACCATGAGAATCTCATTTCTCAGGTACTTTGTTCTCTGTCCGCTGGGATCTGACTTACAGCCAACAGTTACTTTTTTCCTCTGTTCTGGTTGGGAAATGTGATTTAGAGCCTCTCATCGTGTCTCCTTTTCATCTTAACGGTCCGTACGATCTCTTTTAGCACGGACGTTCATGGAGTCGGTATGGTGCCAACAATACACAGACGTGTGACCGGAGCTGAAACGCTTTTCTTTTTTCTTTTCACATTCTGATTCACTCACTTTCAGCACCTGCAGTGACATTCAGACACGTGATGTAACAAAGTACAAAGTCTTCCTGTCCAAATGTTCTGCGTCTCCATATCACTTACTTGTAGATCATAAATTAAAGCTCACAGGAAGATTTGTGTTGTCGAAGTGTTGCAACCTCTGACCTATTTATTCGTCCCTTCCTGTCCAGTAAAAAACATGAATCTGTGGATATGTTGATTTGTTTGTGATAAACTGAAGGAAGAAGTGTTCCTTCATGTGTTGAAAAAATTCAGCTCCCTCTTAAAAACCCTCTTGAATTAACAGGCTGTTCTTCTGACACCACAAAAAGGTGACTGTGTCGGTATGATGAACTTATAGATATACAGATATGAAAAAGTAGTTAAAATGAGCTGAACCTTAAACAAGTACAGCAGCAAAATGAAACGTAAATATTAATGCAGCATTAGAGTGAGTCCAAGCAGCAGCCGTCCATGAGCTAGAGGCGGCTCACATGTGGTCCACTTGTGTCAGAATACAGCCGAGTGTGCCGACATGCTGCCCAGTTAAAAACCGTCCCTTTAAGATGTTTAAATATGTGACATGAATTAAAATCCAGTAATTTGATTGGCCACAGCTAATTTTAATCAGCTGTCATGTGACCTGAGCTTTCAGCGTCAACTCACTACACGACCTCATCAACCCCCCCCCACTAACACACACACACACACTATCACACACACACACACACTCGCGCGCTCTCTCTGCTATAAAACCTCTGGCAGCCTCCACCTGCCCTCCCCGACTACACATCATGCCATCACTGGCATGTACATGTTTATACTGAGTGTGTGTGTGTGTGTGTGTGTGTGTGTGTGTGTGTGTGTGTGTGTGTGTTTGAGAGGTTCAGGAGTCCATCTTGTTTTTTCATTTGCCGTGCTCCGTGACATTTGTTCCTGCAGCTGAACATGTGCAGGACAATTTCTCGATTCTTCCAGCAGTGGACAGCTGCGGCGTGAATTACACTAAAGCTGCTGCTTCGGGGGGATTAGACTTTGTGTGTGTGTGTGTGTGTGTGTGTGTGTGTGTGTGTGTGTGTGTCTGTGTGTCTGTGCGTGTGTGTGTCTGTGCGTGTGTGTCTGTGCGCGTGTGTCTGTGCGCGTGTGTGTGCGTGTGCGCCTGTGCGTGTCTCCTGGGACGTGTTAACCCTGTGCTGTCAGAGGTCCTTCAGGTCGTGGACCAGGATCTGGACTTTTACTGTCTCTCTGGCACTTTACTTTCATCTTTTTACCAAACTGATTAGATTAGACCTGCTCGGTTTATCTGACAGAGAAGACTGTCTCAAGAACTGTACGTGAACTTATATTGAGGGAGATTAAAGTCTTTTGTTTCATAACTACATGCACCTCAAACTGTAAACCTAGCTGAGTTAGTTGATTATATTAAAGTAAACATTCTGCAAAGTAAGTAAACTTCAATTTAACATCT
This sequence comes from Pagrus pagrus, assembly GCF_965226575.1. NCBI lineage: Eukaryota > Metazoa > Chordata > Actinopteri > Spariformes > Sparidae > Pagrus > Pagrus pagrus. The sequence goes on from NC_140194.1 coordinate 1,859,700, forward strand.
GAAAAGTGAACCTAACGGCTGTGGCGTGCTCAGATAAAAAAAAATGGCTGCAAGAGTAAAATCTGATTAAAGTTTGGTGCGACAAAAGAGTCCATGAAATGTTGTTCATGGGATTAGATCTCTGTCTAATAACAAAAAGTCTCAGTCAGGATGTTCTCAAATATCCTGATGAAGGCCTGAGACAACCTGCATGTGTTTTGGGTCTTTGACTTTTAACAGCTTTAGTTTTACATCGCTATTCTGTGATCAAGATAAAATCAGTTGAGTCGAGTGTGTTTTGAGCAATTTAGACTTTTTTTTATAATTATAAACAATGCAAAGAAACCTCAAAACTATACGGACATAAGGACAAACAGAAAATCAAACCAAAAACAGAGATAAAAAAAAGTACTTTTGTACTTGGTGAATTTTTATTATCACTCGCAGGTGATCTCTGCCTCCCTTTGACATACCTCCCACATAAGTAACGTTAGCCTAATGTCCGCCCACGATTCAAATAGAGATGCACAGATCGATCGGCAACCGATCGCAATCGGCCGATAATGCAGCCGATAATCGGTTTTGATCGGAGTTCTCAAAATAGATCAAAGCAGGCCGATCAGATGACGTTTCAATATAGAGACAGTGTATTGGCTATGTCCAAATTCAGGGTCTGCATCCTTCGAAGGGCGAATTTGAAGGCCAATTACGTCACAACGCTGTGCAAAGGCTGTCCAAATTCAAAGGCTCCTTCAAATGCAGCCTTTATTTCCCCTTTTTGGAGGACGCACCGCTACTATCCTTCGCGGCCTCCCATATCCCAAGATCCTTTGCGCGCCGCTCAGTCCCGAAACAGAAGAGGGAAAGAAAGAGAAAATGGCGACATCAAGTGGCGCAGACATGACATTCAAGTGTGAGTCTTGGGTTTATACTCGGTTTTTACTCATTTAAACATCCAACGCCAGATATGTTAAACTTCAAGGGACTATAAAACCTCCAAATTTTACCTTTCAGTTAAGTTTATTTTTTGACAGGAAAGCTACAGTATAAGCTCCAAGTTGTATGTCCAAGAGAGTGTCTCTAGAGATAATGTTGCAGTTGCACATGTGTCGGTGTACATAGTTCTTATTCTCCATTTGTATGACATATTTATTTTATTTTTCCACAAAAAAGCTTGTAGCTAAACTCCAAATTGTGTCTCTAAGAAAGAGCCTCTAGAGAGAATGAAATGTTTATTGTTAGTGCACATGTTGTGTGTTGTGCACATAATCCATTTGTTATTTTAAGATTTAATTCCTTTTTAAGTAAGTAAGCTACAGTTACTCTATGTAAGTTGAGTCCAAGTTATCTCTAGAGTGTGAAATATTGCACATTGCCTCAGCCTGCAATAAAACGGTGGTCAATTCATGATACTTTCTCATCTCCTAATTTTTATACTTAATAATACAATGTCAATGTTGTGTAAGAAGAGTCATTAATTAAATATATGAAAGTTACACAAGACAACAATATAGAAGAATTTATGGATTTGACGCTGTGATCGGTGATCGGCAATATCGGGATTGGCAGATACTGCTTTCGGTGACCGGTGACCGGTGACCGGCCCCAAAAATCCTGATCGGTACATCTCTAAATTCAAAGCATGGGAGCAACGTTGTGATGTAACTTTATTGTCCTGCTGAGGACAATCAACAATCAACAATCAGCATGAGCTCCAGCCTCTCGATTATGCTCTTCACAATGTGTCTTATGATCGAGAAATTTCCACATCTCTAATCAACGCCATCACCAAAGACGCCTATGTTTGCTAAAAGGAAACATTGTGATGTAAAGTCACATGGCCACATCACATTGTATATAGCCACATCTTAGGTAAACTAAAATTAGCAAAACCCTAGCTAACTGGCTAGCTAATGCAACATAACGATCATCATCATGGTGTGTAGTCAGGAAATTAAATACATAGGATACTTTATTATTCCCAAGAAGGGGAAAAGGGGACATAACTGGCTGGTGGGAGTGATGCCAGTCGTGTCATTCTCGGTCTCTACGCAGAGTGTGCGTCTTTTCTCATTTTCCTTCATACTGAAATGACTTGGCCTCCATTCGCATCATTTTGCCTCGTCTAAGAGCTATATTGCCTGACGCCCGGAAATCTAACAAACACTGCAGCACCCAGCTAAACGCCATGTTTGTTACTGTCAAGTGCTTAGGACAGGTCATTACAGTTCTTGAACCTTTGACCACTGGGCCACCAGGACATCCCGGTTCTTCCTTGAATCTTTAAGAATATGGTCAAAACACAGTCACTTAAACACAGTTCAGATCTTTAAACTATGACTGTCAGTAATCTCTGAAATGTAAAACTGAATTCAGACATGAGAGAAGCATAAAGAAAACACTTGTTTGATCTTTTCTTCCTCTGTAGGATTAATGTTATACCTTTGGACAAATCACATCTAATATCACGTCTCCACTGTAACAGTAAAGTAACGTGGCTTCCTGCTGGCTGAGTGGTTCGGGGGTTAATCTGAAGGTCTGTAGATGAGCACTTTGAAGTATGGCCTTTCAGCAGCAGCAGCGGGCGGCCGCTGAGCTCAGGATTCGCTTTGGTCAGACCTTCACCGTGAATCATTTTTACCACAGAGAATATATTGATTTCCACAGGAAGACGCTAAAACCCCTGAAAATTGTGCTGGGTAACAGGACACCGTGCAGCAGAGAGGGGATTTCTGCCGCTCTGAGAGCCTCTTGTGTGTTAATCGTCCGCTCAATCTGCAGAATCTGAGCGTCGTGCCAAGTTAGAATCCTTTTATTGATAGCTTGAAGGGGCAGAGCGGGAGGCCGCGGCCGTGCCAGAGGTTTAAAGCTGGTCTGGAGCTGGCCTTGTCCTGCTGGAGATGACCTCTGACCTCTGAGGGAAAAGGTCAAGGCTGATTCTAAATTTCCTCTGAGTGCCAGGGTTAGGGGTTCACCTCCTGTAATGGGACAGACGACCTAAATGTTTTCCAAATTTACATTAAAATTCTGATTAATGAAGCCTTTTATGATCATCACGGTGATCAGTTAGTCGGTCATTGTTATAAATTCTTGTTCTGACTGCTGTTATCTTGTAGTCTGGTCTTACTGGACCCGGCTTGTTTTCTACTACGGAAGCCCTGAGGGGCAAGTGAGAATTATTTTATTTTTTGTGATTCATTTTCTAAGTGTGATCTAAATTATTTTCTCTCCCGTGTTTCTGATTTATGATCAGGTGAGAAAAAAGAAAAGGTTTTGCCAGGATAATCTTATGATTTCTTTTCCATCTGTGCAATTTTTTTTTTTTTTTGTAGAAAAACATTTTTTTCAGGAGATATTTTTTTATATCCCTCAGTTCTGGGCACCTTTTTTTGTTTGAGTATTGTTTTTTCCACGTGTGAAACCAAGTAAAAAATTTGTTTTCAGTAGAAAATGTTATTTTTATTATTTATTTTTTTCATATTTTTTTGTGATTTCTTCATGAAAAAAGAAATCACGCGGTTTGACAGATGAAAATGTTCACATCTCAGGTCATAAACACAGGAGCGAAGTAATTTAGATCAGACTTAGAAAATGGATCACCAGCAGAAAAAAAAATCTCACTTGCCCCTCCGGGCTCCCGTATTCTCCAGACATCTGTGGGCCAAATATTAGACATTGCTTAACAGTCATTCAGTATCTGGTTTTAACATTCAGACCGTCTGACAAACACAAGACGCATTTTAATAGTGAAACTGAATCATCACCTCTGAACTCTGAACCATGAGTAACTGACTCTGATTCAGTCTGGAGGAATCTGTGGTCCAACTGCTGTAAAAACACAGAGGAGGGTGAACAACATGTGGTCAGAGACCTCAACCCCTTTATTGTTCAAAGCCACAGAACTTTATTTTATTTGTGTTGGTTGACATACATTACATGATGGAGTGATCTGGTCTGTCCTTCCACTTTAACCTCCACACTACAGAAAGACTCCTCTGCCGTCTTCAGTGCAGATGTGGAGACAGTTTGTGACCCTACTGTAACACAACACGACCCTTTGCCTCCTTTAACAGGTGAATGAAACTGCATCTGGGTGTCGATCAGCAGTGAAAGCTCTTTGTTTTGGGGTGGATTTGTTTATCGAGGGCTCTCTGCAGAAGTGGAAAACCATCTGTGTGTGTGCATTTGTGAGGTGCTGTTTTCTCGGAGCACCACGCCATCCGAAGGTAACGGGCACTTTAACAAGATGTTTTTACGTGCAAGGCAAGTGGCAGCGTTGCGGGTCGCCACGAGGACGAGTTTATGAGTGACCACACAACGTGGCAGTGGGCGAGCGTCCTTGGTTTGATGGAGGGCCCCGATCTTTACTGCGAGTCTGTTTGGAGGCTTTACAGCCTCTGAAAACACAGAGAGAAGAGGTGGATATGAGGATCAGGTAGACTGGGCCAAGAGGTGTTGGCGTCTCTCTGATGATGTTTAAGGTTTAACAGACGAACAACTGCTGCAGTTACGGATGTTCAAACTCATCAGATCATCAGAGCTGGAGTGACCTTTCCTCCTCGGTCAGGACGACCCCCAACAAATCCTTGTGTCCAGACAGGAAAAGTCGTCCAAAAAGACTTTTTTTTTTAATGTTGTCTGATCTGCCAACACTAGCGGTCTGACAAAGAACTTCCTCTGGTCCTTATCCTTGTCAACAAAACAGTCTGATCTAACTCATGATCTATGGTGATGCCCACCTCTTGCAAGACTTCCAGAAGAGACAGAATGGATCTTCATAGGTTTAGGAAACTAAAGCAACCCGATCAGTTTTTAAGCCAACATGGATGAGAAGGTCTGATCAGAAAAATTGGAATTTTATCATCTACAGTTCTGTGACAACTGGGCAAACTTAACCTGCTAAGGAAGAAGTGATCAAGAGGGCCGGAAGAGCTGCTAAATGGACCCTCTGCTTCATCAAAGACCATGTTTATGTCAAAAAGTACCCTTCCACTTAGAACTGATTTGGTCATTTGCAGGTTAGAAGAAATTGCTGTTTACTAGACATTGTTGACTGTTGGAATCAAATGCGACGGCACTTCGGTCACATTCGGTGACTTCCAAACCTCCTTGAGATGTTTTGTTGCGGTCGAACATTGTCCTTCTACCTCTGCCTTTGTTTCTTGCTTTCACGTGACATCAAGTGGTGGCTTCTCAGGAAAACAAACCCAAAGTGAACACATCTCATGTCGAAGCCATCATGTTTGGTTTCAGAATTAAACCTGCAGATTGTTAGAGCTCAGTAGTTTGTCGCTGTTCCTCCATGAAATCAAAAGCACTGTAGTTAAAGCCTATAATAGAATAAACTTATATCAATAAAATAGAAAGTAAACGACTTTGACAGATAAACTGGTTATTTAGTCCCGAACTTGAGGGACAGAAAACCTCTCAAAGATGAATCTGGGTTTCACATCTGGATCTCAGATTTTGTGTTTTATGTCAAATCCCACATTTCTGTCACAACTGAGTTACGTTCTGGTGCTTCCTTTTATTGATGTTCCAATAATTTGCACATACATTTTGTTGAAAAGTGTCAGTTCTATAACGATTGAGGTCGCAAAGCATTTTAGAGACGAGGACTTGCTCCCACTGAAATATGGTTGTTTTAAATGCTGTTGGAAAACTTCACTTTTCAACCAATTTTAATACAATTTCAATTAGACATGTGGACAGATTCAACGCTTAAGGAGGAGCTGAAATAATTTGCTCAAAGTTAGTGTAAGGTTTTGGATTTGATGTAAAATGAATGTCCACAGGGTCCAATATGAATATCCAGAATGAATTTGCAATGAGTTCAGGCTTTTTGAGATTTCCTGTTCCACTTGAGGCACCATCAGACTTCTTTCAGCCAAGATAAAGTTAAACCTGTCTGAGACAAAACTACAGTTGAACAGTTTGACTTCCTCCTAAAACCTGCTGCACAAATGAAGTAGTTTTCTGCAGACGACTTCTGAGCTCTGAGGCGGCAGCAGCAGTGAAGTGAAGTGACAGCTCCAGGTGGCAGCGCAGGGCTTCAGATAGGACAAGAGGCAGAACAGCAACTGTTGGCTCAGTGCCGGCAGATAAATAATAAGCCAACTGTGAGTTGAGCGCCGCTCGTCAGGAAGAACAGAGAACAAGGAGTGATGCGGCGGGAGGAGGAGGGCGGCGGTTTAAACCTCTGCACTTGCGGTTTGGCACAGCGAGCTCAGGCCTGGATTTTTAATTAAACAGATGTCACCATGAATATTTCAACTTTTGAGCAACACGATATGGACAGGAGTGATGTAATATGTGGAGGGATCAGCCAGTAAGCCGAGGAGCATGTGCAAAACACAGCGATGCTACACTACTGCAGAAATCCTGTGTGTAGGGAGATATGTACCTCTTTTGTGCTGTTTTCAAAATCCTGCCTTTATGATCTCATAGACGAAATTCTGTTTAACACGTTCGTCGATGCACATAATAATGATAGATAATAAACTTTATTTATAACGCGCCTTAAAAAACAGAGTTTACAAAGTGCTTTGACAAACAAGCAAAAGCAGGAAACTCAGGAAGACGATATTACAGAATAAACACTCAACAGTCATGTCAGTCAACGTGTTGTTTTCAGTCAGTTCTCTTGTTGGGTGAGATAATAACCAGGCCTTTATTAAAGAATTTCTTATATTTGTTATAATTATCATTCTTCTCAATGATGCCTGGAGGCTGATGTTTTTATTAAATGATGTTTGTTGAACGCAGCTCACTGTGTTGTCACTGTGTGAATTTTGTCCTATAAATAAGTTTGACTCAACTTGACTCCCCAGTTATTTTTATCTACAGCTTCAGTAAAACTGTGTGTCTGTGTGTGAGCAGGGTGAATCCAGTCAGGAACCAGTCTGGACAGGATGAAGTCCACAGCGTCACGCAGCTCAAGTTTTACTCATCCTGCACGTTTTGTCTGAACGTTCAGTTTACTCGTGTCTTTATGTGACAAACAGTAAATGTTCATGTTCACGGGTGTTACAATGTGATTTGCTTAAATCTTTTTCTGACCTGGAGTCTTTGCTATTGTTAGACGTTCATATGGATTTGTAAAGATCAACAGATCGTTGGTTTTATTCCCCCCGACAAATGTCATTTACATTTTCAAATTCTTTAAAAAAGGGGGGTTTTCCAACAACAGCTTGATTTTATCCTGGTGGCTTTCTGCAGGTTTGGGTTAGAAAAGGTCCCATAATATTCACCAAAAGTTCAACATGAATACCACCCTTCAGTGATTCAACAACAACACGACAAAAGATAGAAATTCAGTTTATTACTGTTCTTCCCGAACAGATCAATAAAGGATCTCTCAAAGAATTTATATTTGAATCGATCTCCTCTGTGCCTCCTGCAGTCATGGTTTTAGCCATCGTGGCTGTGGTGATCCTCTGACTTTTCATCAGGCGCCATCATCCGTACAAAATTTGTTCAATACTTTGGTTTATGACCAAGTGCCTGCAGAGCTGTCGACATTCTCATCAAGAGAAGAAAACTGCTGTTCAAACATTTATTTGTTATGTTATTTCATTCATAGAGAGCAGTGAGTGAGAGAAGACTAGAGGGTTTTTGTCGACATTCTCGAAATGAGACCATGGTGAATGTTGAGCACTTTATTTTAATTGAAATGAGAATAAACCTTTTTTCTTACTATTAGTGTACTTATTTTTTATAATTCCTCCAGTTCAGTATGAACATTATCATTGAACATCATTGAATTGTACTTACTTTTTTTAGTTCTTCAGTTGATGACTACACACAGATGTTCATACAACTATTAGGCTACGTCAATATACGGCACTGAATCATAACACAACTCTGACATTATGATGTTCTGGACGTTTGCTTGAGGAAGTTCTCTCTAACTGGATCTGAACTTTAATTTAACGTTTGTTATGGAAAGTTTCTGAACTTTGTTGTTCACAGTTTTGACAGCAGTTAAAGAATGTTAAAGTCTTTGAGCTTCTCAGAGTCTTTCCTGTAGACTAGCCAGTAGATGAGTCTCCTGATTTGTGCGAGTGATTGACAGCTGCTGGTTTTGATGCTCTGACTCGACAACAGATCACATGTGAGCGGTATAAACGGATTGACGCTCAAACTGTGACACGTTCCATCTTAACGGGGCATCAGAGGGTGAAGCAGCTGGGTGACATGCAGCCCAGGGGTGAGGGAGGGATGGAGGTGGCTGTGGGGAGGGAGGGGGTTGTTGCGGTGGTCCCCCCTTCCCCGCCTCCCACCTTTACCCCCTCCAGATGCCCCACGATGACAGAGGCCCCCGCCTTCGGCCACAGCAGGACACTTGGCACTGACGTGAGCTGTCGGTTCTCCCCGAGGCCGGAGCGTGCCAGGCAACAGCTGCAGGGCTCAGGGTCTCTACGCATAACAACCCCCCCAAAAAACACCCCATCAACCCCCAAACCCCTCCATAACCCTCCATCCACGCCAGGCCACGCGGGGCAACGTCCTCCTCAATACGACCATTGTTGTGCTCCAGGCTGGCTAAGCCCTCCATATCAGAGGGATGAAACCCCCTCCTCAACACACACACACACACACACACACACACACACACACACACACACACACACACACACACCGAGCAGTGGTCATGAGTGTGGTGGTGTGTTAACACGAGGCTGAGGATGATGGACTGGACTTTGATAGCTCAGCAGCTGTTTGCCGTGTCGAGATGTAGGAATGAAAATCTACCGTTCAAAACGTACAAAATGCCACAGAGAAGAAGAAACTACACTGACATTAAAGCACAGAGGATCACACTGATGGTTCTGCATGTGTCGGCCCTGTTACAGACTTATTTAACATCACAGATGAACTTCTTTGTCATCGGTTTTAAGATTTCCTTCCTGTAGTTTCAGTTCAATCAACTTTCACCTTCAACCTGCAGAGAATCAAAAACCTGCTGAAGATTTGTAATCCACCACAGTGGACATGATGCGGGTTTATTCTTTTGTCAAAGTTGCATCATCAACAGGTGGTGATGCAGCTGCAGACAGGAAGCCGAGCGTTTCTGAACTGACCTCACAAGGCTGGTTGTTGAGCTGCTGTAGCCTGTGATTACGGCTGAAGGATTAATGGAAATATTAACGAAACGTAACATGGCCAAGAGCTTCAATTTTTTAACAAAGGTGAAACATGTCATAACAAACCATTATAAATGAAGTACTGTGGTGCTACAGTCATGTCAGGGCCTACAAATCTCTAGATGTATGGGGACATGCTTATTTGGTATGGACCCCAGCAAAAATTGCAATTTTTTAAATATTTTTTGAGAGAAAATTCGAAAAGGAAAAACTGTGTATCACAATCATTATATCTGTCACAATAATCTCAATATAATTGCTTATGCACATCGTTTAGCCCTACTTCTAACTGCTAGCACACTAGCCAGACAAGAACATGCTAGCTGGAAAAGTTAAAGGGACATGATGTAATTTTGGAGAAGAAATTTAAACATTGTCCACTTAAAATATTAATGAGGTAATAATGCAAATACAGAAATATGTATTTTTCTCCATCAGTGAACAAACAAGCTGTTCTCAGAGGAAAATAAGGTCCCAGAACACTGTTTGAAGCTAGAAAGGTGGCAGGGTCCGCCACATATAAACAAAGTAAAACAGTATAAGTTGTGTTGTCCTTTAAGGTCAGTTTGTTTATTCAGTTTATTCAATCATGAAAACAAAGAGAGTTTGATTATTTGGTTTGTTTAGGCAGAAAAAAATCAGTTCATGAAAACGTCTCAAAACACCTTTAAGTTTATTCATTAAATTTATTGATTTATTTATTGATATATCTATCCGGCTCCAAGGTTTGTTACACCCCCATCATTAAGCATTTCTTTCATTGGTCTTCCTGACAAAATGAAGCATATTCCTGAAGTTTACTTTTCATCTACAAAGAAAAATCAGCTCCACGACAGCAGCTGCTATTAGAAATTACAACCGTTTTAATTTTAGGAAAGTTACACCATGATTACTTTGTGACCACAGAAAAATCTACAAGTGTTACAGCACGTTCACGTACGTCAACGTGACTCAGCAACAGTCGGCTACAGTCCCTTCATCTTTGTAGCTGTAATCTCTGCAATCAAGGTGTTTTACTTCAGCTCTCTATTGAACATGTTTACCTCGGACTGTAGTAAACAGTTTGGAACAAACAACTGTGAGAATTTGTGAATGAAGCACAGACAGCAGCTAAAATAAAACTTTTGGGAAGACCGCAGCGACATAACTTCAGGGAGAAAGTGATCAGTACTTACTGAAAGTGAGAGCAGCACTTACATGTGTGGGAAGGAGGTTATGTAACTGGTATGTTGCTATGGACACCACCTGACCTCCGACCCCGTGGTGGGTGTCAAGAGGATCCCCAATGACGACGGGCATGTCACGCTACGTGTCACACAACTCAGGTGTCACAGTTATTTACAACTGCTCCTGTGGGGGTGGGAGGGGTGTACTGAGCATGTGCAGAAGTTACTAAAACAATCGGAGAGAGATTCAAATCTGTTTACCTTCCTCGTGGATGAAAAGACCATTTAGTCTTGTTCACTTCTTTCTCCACTCTCTGGAAATTATAGAAACAGGAGACCAAGTTGAAGTTTGGTGTACAACTCGATTTAACTAAAGATTTTAATGTGGAAATGTTAAATGTTATATCTTTAAACCATCCATGCAGATGGATATCAATGATTTGGCTTCATACCACTTAATTGAGAAAAAACGCTGTTCTTGTGAAATTTAGTCGAACTAACCCTTTAAGTTGTGTCTCATAGAAAAGGCAGTGTGCAGACCAAAAGTTTGCAAATATAAAGTATCTGATCTTAAAGGAACAGTTCACCCAAAACTTAAAACTCATTGTCCACAGTGCTGCAGTGCTGTTTTGCTGTGAACCTCCAGAAATGTTTCGTGGACTAAGAAACTTAACCGGATTTTCCATCAGCATGGAGGGAGGAGATGATGACTGGATTTTAAAGTTTGGGTGAATTTCTAATTTAAGAAAATAAAAGAAATTCTCTTCTAATACAAAAAAGAAAATGTTGGACACGTGTGTGTGTGTGTGTGTGTGTGTGTGTGTGTGTGTGTCGATGGGTTGGTTTATGTGTGTGTGTGTGTGTGTGTGTCAGTGGAGTACTCTAACTGTGTGATTTACTCACAGCTCTGACACTGAGACCACACTGTTACCAGATCCTCCATGACACCCCGTGTACCTGGAACCTGCCTCATCAGCACCTTACCACACACACACACACATGCGCGCACGCACATTTCTGAGAAGTCCAAGTGAAGAATGTGCTGGTGTGAAGATTCAGGACGGCTGAACTTCTTGACCAGGATCATAAAAGTGATGAAAGCAGCTTTAAAAGCTGATCCATCACATCACTTTTTATTAGTTTCATCACCTCTGTTCTGATCAGTTGGAAAACCTTTACAGAGTGATGGTTGAAGAGATAACGATACGATACGATAACCAATAATAACCTGCCTCTTGTAACTGATAATTTTCATTTACATTTTTGTATTTTAAGAAGTGTAGTTAATGTGCACCTGAAGGTAAAAAAGGCTGAGATATAGTGAGTAAAGATAAATGATTTAATAATCCAGAGCTCTAACCATCTGACTAACAAATCGCTATTACCCTCAAAGACACAAAACAGTTCTGACTCATCAAATCTGACTTTCAACACATAAAAAAACATCAAACATACTTTTTGCATTTTGCTCCTGTGCATTGACACCATCTGTCAAATAAGACTTATCAGTTGTATTAAATAAACCGACTGCATCATTCAGGGCATGTAGGGACACGTCTGCAGAGTAGCAGCAGCTCGGGAGAGAATACCTGGACTCTCAATGTGCCATCAGCCGGACAAATCCTCGGCCTTCAACCACGGAAATGGGCTGCTCATTTTTCTGGTACAAGAACTGCTCATTTTCGTTATTTATTTATTTTATTCTTTTTGGAAAAATGGGGAAGGAAACCGGTTTAAATTACTGAAATAATTTGAGATCAGGAAGTCTGTGACCAGACTCTTGACCTTCCTGATGGATATAAAAAAAACATAAAGGGTCAGTTCACCCAATTTTCCCCCATTTTTAAATGCTCTGTATGTATTTTCTGCCACTACGGGGTCTCTCAGTATAAACAGCAAAAACAAAAGATGTGATTTGATGTCCTGAAGTAGCGTGCGATCATCAGTTGTTTTTGCTGTTAAACAGCTGCCATTGCCAATGAGAATCTGTTTGTGTAAAACTTTCATGGTACGTATGTTTAGTCTGGTTCACTGACTTCCTTCTTTACTTATTTTGTTAAGTGCAATAAATTCTGTGATTTTGAGGGAAAGTTGTGGCCTTTGGTTGATCTTGAAAACTCCCTGCAGTTCTCGTTCCTGTTGAAAAGGCACTAGTGTAGGTGCTGGAGCACTTGTCTCTTTAGTGTGGCAAAGCCAGCTGCTGCTGCTTTGTATTCCTTTAATCACAACTTTTTGACTTATAAGACATCTTACACATGTCCAGCTTCCCTTAGCTTCAGTGTTGCTCAGCTGTAGCAGTATCATAGATTCTCATTTTTTATTTTATTTCAACCACTTAAAGGTCTTTTCATCAATGTTGGCTTTAAAGTTGTGGTTTGAACAGCAGCTGACTGAAGCAGTCTCACCTCAAGGTCTGTTTAGTGGAATTAATCAATCAATCAATATATTAAGAGACTAATACACCCCAATTGCAAAACGATGAATAGTTGAAATAATAAAAGATAAAGAATAAAAGATAAAAAAGCAGCAACAAAAATAACGATCAAAGACATCTGAAGATAAAACCACTTGTAAAACCATCAGTATTTCAGCTCCTCTCAGATCCTCCGGCTGCTCCAGCGTCTCGGAGTGTAACGGCTGAAAACAGCTTCACCAAACGTTAGTTCTGCTTTGTGGAGCAGCTGAAAGAGAAGAGCCGGAGGATCCAAGGGGCCTTAAATGAAATAAAAAAATCAGTGAAGAGCACTATTTTTTATCTACTGCATTCCTTCTACATTTCAACATGGAACAAAACGTAAGAAGAATTGTTAGCAAGGAAATTTCAAGCATATGTTCTATGGCATGGTTTGTCCACCAGAGAGCGCTGACGGGCTCAAATACATCAAATATTTTACAAAAACAGATCACAGATACTTGTTTTTCTAATATATCCAAATAAAACACAAAGTACTGTCATGAGAAAATGTATTTAGTTAAAAAACAAGTGATTTGTCATAAAAAAAATACAAAAACACATTTGACACAAACTGATATTGTGTCATTTTAGCCATTTAGTCGCCTCAGTATGAGCTGGATTTTGTTGCCAGTTGTTGAAAAGCGACAGATGGGAGCCTTGTAACTAAAATGAAGTCATTATTTTGTGTTAATTTATTTAAAAATTCCAGTAACTTTGTGTTTACTTTTCTGTTCTTTTAACTCCTACTACTTTACATCAAACACAGATCATGTCAGTGGTTAAAACAGTTTTCTAAAGGAAAAATGTCCAACATATTTCATATATTATCAATGATTAATCGATAATCGATTGTTAAGGCAGCCGACTATCGATTAAAGAAATTACTCTGCAGTTGAATTAATTTGCATCCCTACTTGATACAGAGAGATGATGATGTATTATAATGTGTGTTTGTGTGTATGACCTTGTATTTCTAGTGAGGTCTAGACTTTGAGAACATTTATAATCTTGTTGTTCTCTCTTTGTTAATTACACTTGGTTTTGGGGGTTTGAGTTGGAGCCATTTTGTCAGCACAGGTCATCGTGTGTGTAACTGTAGATAATAGTTGTATGTTATGTGTTTAAACACTAGGGGGAGCTGTTGACTCATTAGTTGTGAGAGGTTTTCTCTACAGACTAAATGTTGACAGGAACACGTGTTATTTCTCATCTTATTAAGATGATTTTACATTTCAGACAGAACGTATATAAACACAAAGAAGTCACACTGGTTCAGATTTAAGCTTGTAATTAATTGATGAGTTTCAGTATCTATAATGAAGTATTCTGTGAGGTGAGTGTGATTATAATGACACTGTGGATGCGTTAATGTAGTCAGTCACAGCACTGAAGGATCAGATCTTCACTGACACTGATCTATTGATCACTCTGTGGTTATTCTTGTGACTCTGATCAATAATTAATGAAGCGTGTAAGCACCAAATTGGCAGCAGACGTGCACTGTGAGTTCGATGTGAGTTTTACATCTGAACACCTGATAACTTGAATCTCTGTGAAGCTGAATGGATATAAAGTATGTGGAGCTCTGACAGGTGTGACGAGATGAACTCGGGCTTCAGATTAATGAGAATTTGTAGGTTCTGCAGGTTCTCGTAACTTCACGAGTTTAGTGTTGCAGACTGACTGTAAGTGGCTTTAAGTTTCAGAGACACTGTAAATCAGAAGGTCGAACTATTTATGACTTCAGAAACTATCTTGTATTTGACACAGAATCAATACAAAGAAACCAAACGTGATGTGATATTTTCCAAAAATAGTCACAGAAGTTATTTTTACCTCATGTCACCTTTCACAGCCTGTAAATACTGAGTTTACTGAGGACATTGTTGCACTAGTTTTAAGTCTGAGACGTACTGAGCACGGCAGTTTTTCAGCAATGGAAGAGATATGTTTATCAGAGACTTTCCTGAGGAGCCACGTCTACCCTGATACTGTCTTTCTGTAGTGAGATTATTTCCTCAATTAATCCATTAAAGGATCTGTGTGTAGGATTTAGGAGAATGTATTGGCAGAAATAAACTATAATCAGGGATGTAAACTGTAAACCGCTGAGAATTTTTTTTTTACTGGCTGTGTGTCGGTCGGTCACCGCCTGCTGTTGCTGTTAGGGACATTGTGCATGCGCTAACACTGGTGTGCTGCAGATACATGCTGTCCTCGGTCAGAAGGTGAAGGTGACTGTGATGTAGAATTTAATACCACTGTCCAGGACTTTATTCCTCTTTTACCAGCACATACACAATGAACACGTGTAATGTACAAAGTACAATGAATATATGTTATGAGAATAAAATATGAAGGCAATTACTGTATATAATCTTTATAAAGCAATAAGACTCTGGTCACTTCTCATCAGCATGCTGTACAGTGGTGAATAATGTCTCATTAGAGCACTTCTGTGCTTCTGCCCTCTGTTGGCAAAACATAACATAATCCAGAGTGCAAATGGCGATGTTGAGCAAAACTGACATCCCTAATATAATACATATTTAGATAAATATAACAAATATAACACTGGCTCTAAAGAGAGATTTTGGCATTTTTATTGACCATCATGGGGGAGGGTGAGACGAGGGGTGTTCAGCTGCTTGTCACTAAATCCTCCACACTGACCCTTTAATTATTTGGTCTGTAAAACATCTGATAAAGGTGGAAAATTCCTGGTATAATAGTAAAATTTTCTGTCATCATTGGATAATTTGTTTTGTCCAATCAACCAAACGCACCAAAATATTCAATGTTCAATGAAAAGTAGCCAATTCTTCCATATCAGAAGCTGGAACCATCAGAAATTTGGCATTTTGCGTGATAAAGAACTTTAAACACACCAGATCTGCCACTGGGAGGCCCTCATTTAAAACAATGGAAAAAGGATGTGGTGTCCTGACGTAGTGTGGGACCACAGACGAGGTAATGCTTAACAGTTTTATTCACTTTATGATTCGCTGTCTTCCTTCCTCGCTCTCTGACGCATCATCTGATGGTTCCCTGGATGTTAGGTGACAGGCAACCAAATCAAACAGCCCACCTTGAGTCAAAGTTTATAACAAGGTCTAGTTGTTTTGAGACATTTTAATGCAGAAATGTCACATATTATATCTTTAACACCACATTTAAGGTGAGAATGTAAAGTAAGTCATGTTGGCCTTGTTGTTTTGTTTTCCTGCACAGTCACAGGTCAGATGTTTCTCTGCTGCTGATTATGATGAGGATGAGGATGAGGATGAGGATGAAGAGCAGAGACGATACAGAGGTGATGGTGAGCTGTAATTGGTCAACAGCTTTGAGTCTAATTAGGTTTTTATCAGATTAGATGTAAAGTCCCGGTCGATCCAGTCCAGAGCGTAGTCTGAAAACCTGCTGGGAGTGTGTGTGTGTGTGTGTGTGTGTGTGTGTGTGTGTGTGTGTGTGCGCGCTCAGTTGTTTCTGTGTAATTATTCAGCTCATTGAGTGTGTGTGTGTGTGTGTGTGTGTGTGTGTGTGTGTGTGTGTGTGTGTGTGTACACAGTATGTTTTGTTTCCCCCTACTGTAAATTGACACACACATTCAGTTTGAAATGTGTGCCTGCCGCTGCCCCTGAGCCAGGCACTGACCTCAGAGCTGCTGGTCTTCTGAGGCTCAGATGAGTCAAACAAAGAGGTCGAAAAACTAACACGTACGCAGGAGTGTGTGTGTGTGTGTGTGTGTTTGTGCTCAGTTGTTTTTGTGTAATTATTCAGCTCATTGAGTCTGTGTGTGTGTGTGTGTGTGTGTGTGTGCGCGTGTGTGTGTGTGTCGGGGCATCATGTCACAGTTGGCCGCTCGCCCGCTCTCTCTCTTTCAGCAGCCAAACTGAACCTCAGGGTTTCTTTTCTTCCGGCTGCTCTGATTGGTCGGAGGAGAGTCTGTCTCCAGAAATCGCTCTAATCCTCTTAGATAAAACAGAGCCCTCGTCCAATCCCCTGCTCCAATCCCTCCCCTCTCTCTCTCTTTCTGTCTCTGTCTCCCTCTCTCTCTCTCTCCCTCTCTCTCTCTCCATGGGGAAGAGGAGTTTTTAATCCAAGTGGATTACGTTGCAAATTGGGTGACAGTGGAGGCGAGCGGCTGCAAAATCTGCTGCAGACTGCCAGCTTTATGTCTTCCTAAATATATGCAAGTGGGAGAAATTAACCCACTTATTAGTCCTGTCTTCACGAGGAGCAACCTGGAAGTACCTGGAATAACCTGGGAGAACCTGGAGGAGCTGCAGAGGAAACTTCTCTCTGTCGCATTTTTACTAGGGAGTCTCTAAGAAGGACCAATTTTCATCTTTAACCTCAAGAGTTTGTCTTCACCTCTCCGTCAGTTTGTTCTGGATGACTTTGAAGTTGTCAAAGATCTTCTGGAAGTTTCTCCAAAGAGGACGAGAAGCTAAAACGGGAAGATGCGGGTAGGAGGACTAGTTTATCAAGACAAGATGGAGATCGTTCAGGTTTCAAAACCCATCGCTGTCACGGCCGTCTTCTACTCGCTTTAGCCAGCATGAGGAAGCCGTTTCCTACAAACTCTTTATCATCCTCCTGAACTTTCAGAGCTGATCCTAGTTTGTGAAACCGCCTCAAAAATTTCAGAATCCGAGCTGTGAGGAGCTTCATGTCGGGAGTTGAAAGCAGGATGGAGGGCAGGGTTGTGGGAATGAGGAAGCTCCTGGGGATTCTGGGATTTTTCTGCCTGTGGATTACAGCTCAGGCTCAGATGAAGATCCCACCGGAGACGTAAGTATCCTTCACTCCTTCTCCTGGATCTGAGCTCTGTGTCTTCCACCTGCTGTGGGAGAATAAATGTCACGTCAACAGATCCCCAGATTTAAACTGATGTTACCCCTTTAATGAGCATGAGTCTGATATTTCAGTTGTAAGTGCTTTCAGGTTAAACAGTCTTTTGGCTTCAGCTTTCCAACAAGTAGATATATTCTAGATGTGTTATTGTAGATACATTTCCAGATAGACACATTTAAAAAACATAGGATCTCCACAGAAATTGATGATACATTTCTGCTGGTTTGAACAAAGTTTGGCTGTGCATGGACAGATCCCAGTGTGAACGTGTCAATCTGTCCTGATTGGACTTGTTCCAGATAAATTCAGCCTCACACTACAAACTCCCAGAGTGCACTGTGTGTTCATGAAGGTCCTGTGGGAAAACTGCCGTCAGCTGACATGAAAAACATCCCCTCAGGATCTTCATGAAAACACACACTGACTGAACTCTGCTCTCCTCTGTTTCTCTCCATAAATGTGTTATATTTTTCCTGCTGCCCTGTTTACATTTATTTAAATCAAAACTACATGTTAAACTCAAACTTTAACCCCAACACCAAGTCTTCTCCTTTGATGCTGTCAGAAGCTGTCTGTAGTAGTATTAGTAGTAGTAGTACAGTCGTTATGTAATTCTGTCTGTTCTAGTTATTCTGGTCCATATTAACAATTTTCCATAAATAGATATATAGATAAATAAATAACAACAAGTTGTCTCCATGTCTGGGCCAGAGAAAAGGTCTGGGTCCTTGATCCTTTTCCAACACCTTGTCAAAAGCACCTCTTCAGTAGCTATTAGAGTCGCAAAGATACTCAAAGGAAACCACAGGACATGAGCAGAATCTGCTGCAATAGAGTTTATTGTTTTTCTTTCAGTCAGCAACCTCAAATACCTCGAGCCGATCCCGGGACCAGACTGAACTGGAGCTGTCAGGGCTCCTGGTTTTAAACTCTTCGAGATCTCGAGGAGTACTAAAAATATTCACACACACTTTATTCAAAGGGAAAGGAATATTACGCCGAAATAACAATGTCACGTTTGTCACAAAATACACAAAATAAGCGTATTAAAGCAGAAGAGCTGAACCTAGAAAAGCAAAATCTCTAAAACTAAAAAACAATGGAATAACAACACACGCAAAAAAGTAAAAAAAAACAACCAGTAAAAGAGACTTAAAATACTTCCGTCAAAAATAGATTTTAGAGTTAAAATGTTGTGTTCTCCCTCCGGCTGTATTACACAAACACTGTCGACTTGTCCCGATGACGTACAGTATACAGGTGAGCTTGTGTGTCATCACCGTTAATCGCATTATTATTATTATTATTATTATTATTATTATTATTATTATTATTATTTTAACTGTAATCGTTCCTCTGATCACCGAGTTTCTTTTATATCTGGAAGCCCCGAGATCCAAAATTGATTTGAAAAGATGTTGTGTTCGCTGTTTTTTAAGTGGAAATCTACTGTAGCTGCGAAGCTAACAGTGTCTGAAGTGGGTGCACAAGCTCAACCGTGTGCCGAGGTTGTTAAATATTGTCTGTTGTCAACTAGCATAGATTGGTTTGCCTGAACTAAAAAGGTGAGAGAATGTAGTGATGAAGGCTACAGTAACTATGGCAGAGCCTACTGCAAAAATTATAAGAGCTACCCTCTTATGTTTAGGGTAGGTAGATAATGACTGAATCTTAATTTTCGGGGGGAATGATCCTTTAAATATACTAACTCATGGCTGGCTAATCAATATTTCATTGAAGCAACTTGGTCTGGAAAATGGCCTGATGGTCTAAAGCAAATAAGATTTGTTTATGTTTAAAATCCATCTCAGTTCTTTTGTCCACATTTTAAGCTGCACTTCCAAGAATTCACCTGTCCGACGGTCCGGGTGGTGCCGTAGAGCTCTTCCTGTTGTAGTTGTTCATACTAACAACCTCATTAGCATGAACCTGTCAGGCAGTGTTAGTGTTGGGCTCCCTGCAGGACACACTCTCCCTCCTCCACCACCATCTGTGTGGCCAGCATGGCGAGCTGCCTCCACCCCCCTCCGTCAGCCCGGTCACCTTCTACTCTGACCCACATACACCACCCGACTGACCACCGCGGGCCTGGACAGAGATCGCCATGTCACCTGGTTACAACCACACCCTGAATGCAAAGTGAAAGTAACAAGATTTAGATTTTGTTCTTGTGGAATTTTTGGCTCCAGAACAGCTGATCAGAATTACTTCAGTCGAGTCCGGGTATGTTCAGTCTGAGTCGAGCGTGTGAGTTGTGAATGATGAAAAGACATCATTAATGGAGCTCGGATACGATGTTTCACCATGTCAACGGGTTAATAAAGAGCAGGGACTCCATTTTAATCCATTTGAGCTAGAAATATAAATGCATGTCATTGCGGACCATGAGGTTTATCTTAAAAAAACAAAAAGAAAACCAACGTGACTTTGCTGCATATCATCTCTCCACTCTCTCAAACCTTTTCTGGTCACTCTTCAGCCGTCCTGTCCAAAAGGCCAAAACAATAATAAAAACAGGGTTAGAGAACAGAGTCAGTAAGTTAACACTGTTACATTTTAATCAGTGTAGAATACGTTCATTATTTACCAGATTTGAATTTCCTCAATCTATGATAAAGTGCTCTAATCCCACCATATGTTGCTGTTGATATTTATACTGAATGCTGTACTGTAACCTGATGAGGATGAAAAGCAGCCCACACTACTCGATAGTTTAAACATATACGCTGAGCGCACGGAAGTAACTGGAATCTACAAAGAACAAAACCCCGGCACTTTTAGAGAAACTTCTTTTTAAGTTTCGTTGTTGGCAAACAAACATTTTTCAGCACTTCGCCTTGGTCAGCGTGTGACAAGATGCAAGTGAAGATGAAAATATGGATCAAACAGACAAGACAGTTTGATTATGGACCAATGATTATAAATCATAGTCCAACCCAGAAATAGTGAATTTGGTGACTACAGACCGTGACTGAATGTATTTTCTTTGGAGTGTGTTGCTGGATTATGTTGTGTTGCAGCAACCATCTGGTTTCATCCTGATAGATGTTTGGGAAATTAGTGTTTTGTCCAAGAAGTCCGTATTTTAGACTTGTGTCCTGTCAGCTGCAGCTGAAAACTAGACTGAGTATCTTACAAAAACAAAGACCAGTTACCTTTTAAAAATGAAATATTGTGACTTTCTTTTAATGCTGTTTCTGTGACCTCTCTGACACACACTGTTTTTCATTACATCACTGTACTTCAGGTCGGCATCTCCACTACTGACTGTTCGACGTCCTTCTGTTGGTTATAACTTGGGATAAAATTAGATGATGGCTGTGTTCTTTGTGTCCAGTCAGATTTGGCTTCAATCTGTTTGACAGATCAGCCTCAACAGGATCAGGATCAGCTGATTAGATTTTGGAGGTGATCTTGATGGAGGATTAAATTTTTTGGACATTTGTAGTTGAAATTGGTGACAGATGGAAACACACTGCAGGTAAATAAACTGCACCTTTGACCCAAGAGTCATCAGGGCCCCTTCATTTTAATCACATTATTAGCTTGAGACAAACTGATTAATATCTAAAGATCAGGACTGATGACCTATGAAAATATATTTATGTAAGTTAGAGGAGTGTACTACACGTCCAACACGTACCAGTGTATTACTGTGTGGGATGTGATGTTTAAAGCTCTTATGTTAGGAGCCTGAAATAAAAGACTAAACAGTACATCTTTAGAGAGCTGAGGCCACACAGGGATGTGCGGTGTGAAGGACTGTTGCTTCAGACTGAACAGCTGTTCTAGACATCTTCCTGAACCTGAAAGACGAACACGTTCGACCCGAGTTTATCAGCTTCATACTGAGCCTGATCCCTCATGGTACATGTCCACTGAGAAGTCTTTGGACTCTACAGCTCGTGGTGCTTCCCAGCATTGGACCTTTGAGTGAAACCTTCCCTCAACTGTGCAAACACTCCTGGCTGCACCTGACTGGATGAATGCCACTTGTGACCCATCTTCTCTGGGATTTCAAACTGGACCAACACGGTGGATTATTTGGAAACTTTCTCTTATTTAATGACAATAGCTCACCGGAATGTGTTAAGACATTTTAGGTGAGAAATAAGCCACGCAATTAGTGAATCTGACTTCATTTCAATTCAAGAATTTTTAGTTTTTATAGATTTTATGGAGTTTCCAGAGGCGGTGAGTCACGCTCGCTGGATGTCCCCGATTTGCATAAAGTAGCCTAGACCTCAACTTCATGTAAATGAGGTGCAGGCAACATGAAGCCCTCGCTCAGGAAACGCAAAGCAACGCTACCAGAATGCATTACCTGGCCGCTTACATAGACAATGAATGGGAAGAGTGAAAATGACGGGTTCTATGGACACGTACCATTTCAGTATATCAGGCTGAGAAATGGCACCAGAAAAAATGAATCCAGACTTCAGTCTCTCCACACGTCATTAGCTCTGCATCAAACAACAACACAGTGATCGTTTCAATATCCCTCCAGATATTTAAAACAAGAAAAAACAATTCCACAGTTATAATCAAATGCAGTCTGAAAGCAATTGCATCTGTTTACATTTTATAAATCCTGTCCCCAGCTGCACTACATCTAAATCAAAGGCCGCCCACGCCAAAAACGATAACTTTCACAATAACTCTAAAGATAACTGCCACACTGACTGACAATAACGTTCTGTAAACAGCGGCGCCAAGCACGCACTCCATGCTCCCGCTGTGTCAGCAGCTTAGAAAAATGGATATTCATGACCTGTTACTGCTGTACGTTAAAAAAGAGAAACAAAAAGAAAACCAGAAGGTTGTGGGTTCACAAAATTCTTCAAAGATGAGATGGTGTTGATTAAAAGCAAAACTATAAACTATCAATTAATCGTTTAGTCTATGAAATGTCGAAAAGATGCTCATTACAGTTTGAAGTAATGTCTTAGATATGCTTCTTTATCCAGCCAGCAGTCCAACTATCAACCAACAGTTACTATCATAAATGACAAAGCAGCAGATCCCTCCGTTTGAGAAGCTTTAACCAGCAATTTTTTTTTTTACATTTCTGCTCAAAAAAACTGAAAAGATCAATTATCAAAATATTTGACAACTAATTTTCTTTAGACTAATCAATGAATCAGATAATTGTAGCAGCTCCAGTGTGAGTTTGTAAGTCGGCACTGAGAGGATTAATGTCCAGAACAGATGGATCAATAAACTCCTCCGCTGTTCAACACATGCTGAGTAAACACACACAGTCCTGCTTCTGACTATCAGCAGTGTGTGTGTGTGTGTGTGTGTGTGTGTGTGTGTGTGTGTGTGTGTGTGTGTGTGTGTGTGTGTGTGTGTGTGTGTGTGTGTGTGTGTGTGTGTGTGTGTGTGTGTGTGTGTGTGTGTGTGGTGTGTGTGGTTTGAATACATTAAGCTATCAACACTTCTGTACTTGAATGATTGAATGCAGGACTTTGACTTGTAGTGGAGTATAATGGGGTTGTTTACATCAGAGTGTCTCTTCCACCACTGATGGTTTGCTGCTTTAGACCTTTGATCAGCCTCAGGTTCACTGTGTTACAGCTGGTTTGCACCACTAAAGTACCAGAACTTTTGTTGCCGTCAGGTCCATTATAGAGAGCTGAGCTCCCTCTAACTGTGTGTGTGTGTTTGTCTGTGTGTTGTGTTTCTGTTGTGTTTCAGTGGTATTGTGAGTTTGTGCTGAGCAGACACCTGCAGCTCTCTGCTGTGACCCAGATGAAGAACAGATTATCTAAATCTCTTTCATCACTGTCATATTTAACGGCCTTTTTCTGCCGTAACACACACCGCTGCTGCACTGCGTCACCACGGCAACAGACACCAAACTCAAATCCACACAACCAACGACGAGGCGATGACTTTCACACAGGAAACTCACAGACAGTTTTTATGAACTGTAATAGTGAGAATAATGCACAGTGAGACCTGTAAGAAGCACAGGTGATTTTAAATAGAAAGA
Organism: Pagrus pagrus; assembly: GCF_965226575.1. NCBI lineage: Eukaryota > Metazoa > Chordata > Actinopteri > Spariformes > Sparidae > Pagrus > Pagrus pagrus. The sequence goes on from NC_140194.1 coordinate 1,883,298, forward strand.
GATAAACTGTTTATTCGATTATGAATCAAACTGGTGATCCTGACTGCCACCGTCACTGCTTTTATAAATACTTGGTATTCACCTCACTTCAAAATGTTTGTTTTACTTTAACCATAATTACAACACTACTATGACCATTTCTACTACTGTTGTCATAACATGACATTGCAGTTGAACGTATGAGCTTCAGTGTGCAGTTTGATATTAAGAACAGGTTTATTTTACAAAAGGTTCAACTTAAAACCTCAAAGCTTTGATCCAGTCAGGGTCAAACAGTCCAGGAGCTGAAAAGACTTTGTAATCTTTTATCTGTTTCTTCTTGTTTTAACACCTGAGTCCAGTTTTCAGTGTGAGTCTTTGTGTCTCTCCACCAGATGATTTATGCAGCATCTCCTCATTGTGTATTTGTCTATTCTACAGATAACAATAATGTTGTGTGTTGCTGTTTGTCTTCCTGTGTTTCAGGGTGCAGCAGTGGGCGTCTGTGTTCTCCGTTCAGCTTCGAGACCTAACCACCAAATACTCCGGCTCTCTGCTGCTGCAGAAGGTAAACAGACTGAAGATCAGTAGAACAGATTTGTGCAGCTGATGAAATAGTGCAGATGTATAGAGTGCATGTAAAGGTCTGACTGAAGGTCAGATATTCTTGCAAATGGTCCACATGTGGACTCTTGCTGCTGTGTATGATAAGTACATTTACACATTTCCCAGGATGCCAGTTGAGAAGAGAAAAAGAATCAACAGAGATGTGAAGCTCTGAGCTCCTCTGGTCCCTGAAGTAAAACTTCATGATGAATTGAAAAAATTGATGATTTTTTTGCCATAGACGTTGTTAGATGTAGCTCTTCAAGGCTCGGACAGACATGACTTTTTTTTATTTTTTTTCAGTAGAAAAGTTTTTTTCCAGCAGACAAAAAACATTTAATTTTCAAAACATTAAGCAGAAAAGAAACTGTTTTAGTAGAATTTCTTTTGTGTGTGATTTTTTTCTTTTCACATGGTTCCATACACAGATTTGTTTCATACACAAAATCACTGTATTTTTTATTTCTTTTTTTCTGGGTTTCACACAATTCGATTGTCTGCTAAACACACAAACACAAAGAAAATCATTTAGATCAGAACTAGAAGTGGATCAGCATAATACAAAAAGTCTCACTTGCCCCTCAGGGCGCCCGTACTCAATCCTACACACTGGACCTTAAAATCAATTTATTCTCAGATCCTGGATCCTTGGACTCTTTCTGAAATCAATACCTCTGACTGGCTTCTTTTCCAGAGCATCTGCAGCCAAGGCTCATGGGTAGTGTATTAACTGGAGCCGTCTGACAGAAAATAATTATTTTTATCAGACATCATCAATCATAACTTAAACCTGAAGCATTGTTACATTAGACGCCTGTGATTTGATGATGAGAAACATTGAGGAAATCTTTAAGAGAAAAATGTTAAAATCATCCGGGGACCAGCAGCTGATCCTTCTCAGTGGTTCCTTTCTTTTTCTATGAAATCAGAAAGAGACAAGAAATTGTTTTTGTCGAGAAAAAGACAAACAACCTCCAGTGAAACCAGAAGCTTCATATCAGTTTGGTCTATTTCCTGTTTCTGTTGGTTTCTTCTTCGTTGACTGATTTCCTCTCACCATTACTAAAAAACAAAAGGCTCTAGAAAGAAGTAAAACATGACTATTTCGGTTGAGATTTAGGATTATTGAAACACTTTATATATTCAAACCAAACAAAATAATAATACAAAAATTATTATAGCTGCCTTTACTTTTTTCCCCCTTTTAAATATTAAAGCAGGATGACAGTTTGTTTTGGATTAGAGTCTCTGTGAGGCCTCAAATTATGTGACGTAATTTTAAAAGTAAAAATAATCATCAAACTAATGAAATGCAGCTGAAACTCAAACCGGGAACAGAGAGCGATATGTGTGCGTCTGTTTGTGAGTGTGTGATAGTGTCTCTCTGTGTCAGTATGTTTACGTGTGTTTATCAGGCAGCACACACACACACACACACACACACACACAAACACACACACGCGCAGGGATCATGGTAATGCCCAGATTGAGGACCGAGCCCTCTTTACCGGCGTCAGGATTTGTGGCCTGTTCTGATTTTAGACATTCATCCATTTATCTGTCAGATTTAGATTTATCACAAGCAGCCTGCAGTTTGTCTGCCTCCAAAAAAAACCAACCTCCTCCTTTAGTTAGAAACAACAACACAAATCTTCTCCACAATATTTTTGGACTTTCTGGTTCTGTGTCGTTCTCTCTTGTAGTGGATGATTTTGTGAGAAAATCCATCATATGAAACGACCACAGCTAGAAATGTCCCGAGCCGACCCTCGGGATGAGAATCGGGGCCCAGCTGTGCCTGTTTTAAAGGATCGTATCGGCTGAAATAAAGCTGATCAAAATCAGACCCTTTCTTCATTCTGCTGTGTTTTTAAAGGCTGATAACAGTAACGATTGTTAGTAATTCAAAATGTTTGTCTCAAAGTCGAGAACAACCAGTGATGGAATGTAACCAGCTACAATTTACTCAAGTACTGTAGTTATGTACAATTTGGAGGTACTTCACCTCAGTATTTCTATTTTCTGTTACTTTGTACTCTCACTCCACTTAATTTATTTGATAACTTTCGCTATAGTTAATTTACAAATTCAGATTATTCAGTGCTGATCGGCTGTTACTCGTGACATGAGACCACCGAGTGGTGACCACTAACAGACGTGCCTTCAACTCTACTGGTTTCAAAAGAAGTCTCATTGTATGTAAGCTTATGAGAAAATGAGCTGACTTCTCACTTGTTTTATTACCTCAGTAAACACTTTCCTAATTAGTTTATGGTCTCACTCTCTAGTTTAAAGTCTTCTTCAACACAGCATGATGTTCATTTTGTAACTTTTGGTCCCATTTAGAGAAGGAAAATGATAAAACTGCGTATGCTTTAGGGTGGGGCTACGTTGTGATTAACACGTTGCCACCACGGTGTCTACTCAGGTTCTCAGTCAAATCCTATCCTCCACAGCTCCACCCTCTTGTCTAAAGATGGTCACCTCTGGCTCATAAAATGAAGATCCCAATGTCTGTAATGTCAAACTCAAGGCTTCAAGACTTGAGTCGACAAACCATTGGTCACGCTGAGTTTAGACTTGGTATGAATGGGTGCAGATCAGAGTCTATAGTCGTCCACTGAGGTATATTTAAATGTTTGGCTCTGCTCATGTGTTCACTCAGTAACTGGGTTGCTTGGATTAATTGGACTTAGTGAACGAGGTAATTTGAGGGATTTGGATGTAAATAACCTAACTGATCTGTCGCTCCTCGCTCTCAGCTTGCCAGTCCACCTCAAGAGAGAGTGACCTGATAACCTCAGAGAGCCTCGCGGTAAACAAAACAAAACCACACATCTCCTCATTACAGCACCAGAAACATCGGATCAGTTTCACTGTTTCACCTGGTTCAGATGGGAACATCCTGAAATCACTTCAAGACCTGGCCTGGATTGAAAAAGATTTAAAAATTACCAAATGTATGCTACAATGTGAGACATTGCTACAAATCATATTCTGAGATCCATTACCTATTATAATAATGACGAGACAAACAGTGAGTTTGTCCATATGTATTAAAGATCCTAAAGGTCCACTCTGTATAAAGACGATGTTCCCCACTGTGTCGTCCTGAAAACCCAGAGTAGACCCTAAAGTTTCCTCGCTAACCGCAAATCCTGCTTTGGCCTCGGGAGTCCCCCTGAAACCAAATGTGTTCTTGTTTGCTCCCAGAAACTGAAGGATGTCGAGTCCATAGTAAAGATCGTGGAGGTGAACGGAGACGACTTGGTGAAGGATTACTCGGATGAAATCGAGCGGATGTTGGGAAGCAAGATGAAGTCAGTGAAGGTAAGGACAAGGAGGCTTGTTTCTGTTTGTACAGGATGGATAGACCAGTGTGCAAACCAGCAGAAACCTTTTAGTCTCCAGTCCTCTCCATTCTCCCATCAGGGTTCAATCGGGTTCACATCATTTTCTGTCTCATCAAACCAATCAAGAGCCCCTCTGACCCCTGTATGAAACATCTGTGTGCATCTGTTGAGGGGACGCTTCCTCTGTGCGTCACAACAGCTGCTACTGCTGCTGAGAGCGGCGGAGGTAGAGAGGGCGGTTGCTTTGGTCTAACATGCTGGTGCTGAACTGCGACTACTAGTGGTGCTCAATCTGGCATTTGGGATCTTTTTAAGACGGTGGTGGCGTTTCTATCCAGCCATGAAGAAATGCATTTCCTTGTGTCAAACACTGGGGGTGCATGTCCGTGACTATGGACACAAAACTGTGGAAGCTGAAGGGTTCGACTGCTCTGGTTGCTCACAGCTCTCGTTCTTATGTAACCTGTGATGATGACGGAGTTGAAAGTTGAAACTGCTGCTTTTAATGGTGTTAACAGTTCACACAGACAGAAAACCCTTCACATGATACACATTTTTATTCTCTATTTCCTTCAGTACGACTCACACAGACTTTTATTTCTCTCCTTGTCTGTTTCTTGTCTCAGAGGTTAGCAGAGTCTGCAGAGGATGCTGATCTGTACCATGATTTCAACGCTTCATTACAGGTTGGTGATCTTGTTTTGTCCTGATAACTGACAGCTGATTTTTACTGGACAGTTCCTGCTGTTAGCTGTTGGTTTGTATTTCCTTTACTTTACACTGAAACCTGGAGAAACCTGCAGAGCAATGAAACCGGCTAAAGTTAGATAATCCATCAACAGTCTAATCTGTAATTTGTCTGCCTCAGCTGAAAGCTAAAATTAGCATGCTAACTGTGTGTAGATCAGAGGTAACTGCCGGCCAGTCAGCAGATTGAACCTTTAAAGCTTCAGCTGACACCTGAATTCAGATCAGGTCAAACTTCACTGATCCTGTCTGGAAACTGGGTCGACACACACAGAACTACACACAGGAAAACCAAACATGAGAGGACTATACTGAAGTACATGAGGTTTATTAACTGCGGTGTTACTGTAATAGTATTATCAGTTGTACAAAATACATCAGTAGAATCAGACAGTGGTTCTTGTCTGATGCTGTTAATCCTTCATGAGTCAGCTCATCGACACTGTGACACAAACCCACATTTTCTGAACTGTTTCTAGAAATCTGGTGGAGATTTGTATTTGTAGACTGAGACACAATGAACTTTTTATAGCTGCATGCTTCACTAAACAGCTCACTAGAGCTAATTATTAACAATAATAAAAACATTTTTTTATCAACTTTTTTTAAGCACTTAAATATTTGATCTTGTCATGTTGTCAGTTAATTTAATGGTGTAAAAATAAAGTGTAACTTCTTACCTTTCTAACTGAATATTATTTAACCAGACACTTCAGCTTTGTTTTAATCAGAATCGTAAGCGGACGTATTTTATTTCTGTGTTAATTAACCGTCCACAGAGAATGTCTGACACCTTTAACTTGTTTCTGTCACCACACACTGAAAATACAAACACATTTTTATGGTGAAAAGATTAAAGCATTCTTACTGCTTTCTCTTACCAAAGTCACTTTTGTATAGTGATTAGAAATACATAAAATACATCAATTATACTCAAAAGATCAAAAACAAACCTGGGGAAACGACCATGAATAAAATTATTCATATGATGATTAAATGATAATATGAAATGCCAAGAACCTGTGTATATTATTATTAGGATTATTATTATAGTACATCATGAAAAAATATTAAACTGTTATTATAACCTTTAGAGTTGATATGAGAATTATAAATTGACTTAAATAAAGAAGTTAATAATGATTAAGATAAGATAATCCTTTATTAAATAAGACCTGAGTGGAAAATCACGTTTTATATCAACACAACAACGAAATAATCACAGATAAACAGAAGTAAAATAAAAAATTATAAGTATATAAAATAAATAATAATGGAATTTAAAAACTAAATAGAAGCTATACAAGAGCAATTAAACTCAAAAATTAAATATAAAACCATCTACTATAACAGCGTACACCAGAATAATACATCATATTAAGTAACAATCTTATTGTTTTTTAAAATATAGATAATGTATAATTTAGTCTTTTAGTGTCTTTTACAATCTCAAAAACTATTTTCAGAAACAAAACTGAAACTGAAAACTGAAAATAATAATTTTGAATAAGTTTATTCTTTTGATTGCGTCTGAACGAGTGTCCTCTTCCTGTCTCCTGACAGTTTGATTACTACAACTCCATGATGATCAACACGGCGGATGAGGACGGGAACAGCGTGGAGCTGGGCGGAGACTTTCCCCTGGAGGAGAACGAACACTTCAACAACATGCCGGTGAACACGCTGCAGAGCAACATCCAGGTTCCCACCAACGTCTACAACAAAGGTCAGAGGTCGTCCTTCACATCCCAAATCCATGACCACAACAACAGTGTGTCTTCTTTCTCACTGCACAGCTTCGATCGGGGTTTTCTTCAGTGCACATCAGTTTGTCTTTGCCCTCTGATCTGACTCAGTGTTTCTGTATCTGCAGATCCAAACATCCTGAATGCCATCTACAACTCTGAGGCGTTAAACGACGTCTTCATCAGTAACTTCCAGAAGGATCCGACGCTCACCTGGCAGTTCTTCGGCAGCTCCACCGGGTTCTTCAGAATCTACCCCGGTGAGTTTCACATTCATCTCTGCTTTTTGTTTGCAGCTGAAATTAAAGCAACGTGTCTGCTCTGTAAATCAGATGTCCTGTCCTGTATTCATGATGACGCTCGTTATCTTTGCATTAGCCAACGAGAACACTGTTAGTTGTCAGTGTACAGTTTGTGGATGAAGAGCTTGTTTTCATACAGCCACTCAGTTGGACAAGTGTTTTTTATTTCAAACCATGTTGTATTTACATAAAGTGGTAATGACACCATTTTATCAGCGGGAGACGATCTCACGAAGCCGAACAGCAGCTGAAAAACAAAAGAGCCACATGCTCTGAACAGCATCCCACAGAAAAGCTGCTGCTGACGTCTCTGTATGCCACTGTATCCAGTTCTCATTATACCTCAATGAAACATAAGCAGCGTTAGTCATGGGTTTCACACACTTCTGTAGAAAAACATCTGTAAAACTCATTTAAAGTGGGGCCCTTGATATATCGTATCAAATGGGTCTCTGTGGTCTAATTTGTGTGAGTTCAGGGGTCCTTGACATTGAAAGTTTGAGAACCTCTGAGCTAATTAACTGCTGGTCAGCTCACCTACAAACATCATTCTGCTCAGTTCAGATGCTGAATGGGAGCTGCTAACAAAACACTGCCTGCCTGTGGCTGTTCAACAACAGCTTCCAGCACGAGTTTGTTCACTCTGTCTCTTTGTTCATGTGTCGGGGCTTCACCCACACAAACACGGATCGACCCACTCAAAGGCTGCGAGATGAAAACAATTGGGATGACTGGTTTATCTTCATGTTTATGATATAAAAGCTATTAACAACACATTTAAAAATCACTTTCAGGTTATTTTTGTACGTCGGCAAAATGTGATTTTAGTTGGACTTTAAAGGGTAAGTCAACCATTATTTACGTTGTGTGTTTATAGGTCTTCGGGATTACTAATGTGAAAAAAGAAGTATGAAGCCTTTTGGGGCTCCAGAGGAAGCTGCTAGTAATGTGATCAACTGTGTCCCGTGATGTCACGGCCCAGTTGCATTGTGGGTATTGTAGGCACCAGGTTTTGAAAGGAAGAAGAATGTGTTGACTAAAAAAGGTGAGCTCTCTGGTTCTGCCTTATCGATTTTAATCATTTGTTTTTAAACTGTCCATAATGAGTCCAACAGTGTCCAAACCTGGTGCCTACATTACCCACAATGCAACTTAACCGCTAAGTGACATCCCAGGAGTTTATCAGATTACATGCAGCTTCCTCTGGAGCCACAAAAGGCGCTATACTACTTTTTTCACATATGCAGTAGTTACAAGACCTGTAAACACACTTTAATGTGGAAAAATGGTGGAGTTACCCTTTAAAGAACATGTTTTGAGTTTTATACATTTTAAGTTTTTACAAAGTAAACACAAGAATCACAAAATCATAGTACTTAGTTACTGTTTATATGTTTTGTTCTTTGTATTTGATTTCTCTCAATGAGAACACAACCTGAACTAACTGGTTTCTTTGTTCTTTCAAAATTATAACATTTAATATCATTTAATGAGAAAACAAAATAAAACTGTTCATGAATCTGCAGTAGATTTCTAACGTGTACAGACGACATAATGTGTTGAAATGTTTTTTTGATGCTGTAATGATTTTATCAGTGTCAGAAACGCTGTGAACTGACTCCACGTGTCTCCGTCAGGTATTAAATGGACTCCAGACTCCAACGGTGTCGCAGCTTTTGACTGCAGGAACAGAAACTGGTGAGTTCAGTCAAACAGCTTCTCACATCTAAACAATAACATGGTGATGCAGTCAGTCAGTCCTCCACTTTCCAGACGGAAACATCTGAACAATTACAGGATGGATGTTCATGAAACTGACGTAGATACTGATGTGGTGCAGAGGACGAATCCTAAAGATTTTTTTTAACCTCTGACTTTTCCTTTAGCGCCGCTGTGAGGTTTACATTCGGGTCTTTAGTGATATTGCATGTTGTATTTGAAGGAATCCATTGTACAAGGTTTATTCACAGATATAAACTATATTCAGTAATTATCTGGTCTGCTGTAAACAGATGGGCTGCTAAATTTAGTCCGTTGATGAAGGTGTCAGCCTGCCTGCAGAACTGGAAACAGGAACATGAAGCCCAACTGCACGGTGCTGTGAACTGAGTCTGTTCATAGGTTTTACCGAAGACAACTACAATATATTTCACTGCTGCCAACACCACTAAAGCAACTTCAGTTTGGGCATTATGGGCATAGAGTTCTTCCTCTTTTGAAAATAAAATATTTAACATTGTTTATTGTTAGCATGTTAGAATGGACTAAAGTTCTGGTATAAAGGATGTTTTAGCTGAAAGTAAATCAGTCACGTGGGAAGAAGAAACATCTCTAAAAACATGATGTGAATCGCAGGAACTGTGATCACAAGTTAACCCTCATAAACACAGTCTGAAGACTCTTAATATGTTGTTTTATAACCCACAAATCACAAACTACTACCTCAAAATTGACCAACCAGTTCAGTTTACACCTCTGACAGTAAAAACACAACATTGACAACTTCACCAACTCTTTTTTTGTGGTTTACTTTATTTGTGACACATTACAAGAGAAATGAGAGTTAATACAAAAAGGGAAAACACTCCTGTGTGTCGCTGAGTTTCAGTCGGCCTGAGGCGGTCGTCCTGTTGGCTGTGTGTCGACTGAGCAGCGGCCAGCCAGAGTCCTGATCCTCTGGAAAAGACGATAAGCTGCTCCTTAGCTGGCCGGGTCACTGCAGCCCACATGGCACCATATGCGACTGTTCATGCATTTCTAAATAATACCAGAGAGCTGCATATGTCCCTGAACGCATCGTCACGCCGCATTACTGCAGCTGAGCTAGAAAAGCTGCTGCATGCATCTGCTGGGAGATGCTGCAACTCAAGAGTGACACATTTTAAAATGTTTATATCAATAACGTGGAGACACTTCAGTTTATAAACAGACAAAATACTCACTGAACTCATCCTTTGGTTTAAATGTACCTGATCACTTTTTATAACTTTATCTATTTATTTTTTACTGTATTTACTCCTTTTATGTATTTATTTATATTATAACTGTTGATATTGTCGGAGGTTTTGGCATTCGCTCTATTAATAAATGCAGTGAAAAGTGGATCATGAATAAATGTGTCATCGTGTGAATTATGATCAGTGAGCGTCGTGCTGTGTTCAGGTACATCCAGGCAGCCACGTCTCCCAAAGACATCATCATCATGGTGGACATCAGCGGCAGCATGAAGGGACTGAAGATGACCATCGCCAAACACACCATCAACACCATCCTGGACACACTGGGAGAGAACGACTTCGTCAACGTCATCGCTGTGAGAAAACACACGCAAACATATTTCACCAAGCAAACACAGTTACATTACTTAATCAGATTGTTTACTTAAAGATAGAAAGATGGCCCTCACATAAAACTGGCCGCTCTCGGCAGTAGAAGGATTTAATTTGATGCTACATAACCAGAGAAAACGGAGAGAAAGGGCTGTTGAGTTTACGGTTGTAGTTGGTTGAAGTGGAACTCATTTTGAACTATTCGTGCCTCTGTGACAGTGACCGCTGTGGCCGGAGGCGTCATGTTTTCAGGTCGTCTTCCTGTACGTCCACCCGTCTCATCCTCGTGACAAGATATCTCGGATGCATTGAGGGAATTTCTTCAAATTTTGTAGAAACAGCTGCTTCATACAATCATTACAATAAGATTTGACATACAAATGTCCAATAGGATAAAATGGTGAAGTCATGACATTTGATATCCAAAAGGTCAGAGGTTAAATGCACTGTGACATCATAATATTCTGTAAAAAATGTTCTGGTCATTATTCAACGCCACAGTTCTGGAGCAGCAACTTGACTGGTGCACGGAGGCGTACAACCGCCAGTAAATAATTCTAGTTTGTGTGCTTATTTTCATTCTGGTTCATTCTGCTGATTATTTTCTCTGTTAATCCATTGATTGGTTTGCTTGTAGAAATTCTGAAAACGGTGAGAGTTGTCGTCAGCCCAAACTGAAACTGTCACATATTTGTTTAGTCCAACCAGCGCTGACTTAAGCGGTGACTTAAGCCCAGTTTCAGCTTGTACTCGGTTACATTACATGCACTGGAAGTTTTGTAGTCCTGCTTGTGACTGCGTGAAGGCTTTGGTCCGAACACTGAACCCGTCTCCTCCTGTGTGCAGTACACGGACTACGTTCGCTACGTGGAGCCGTGCTTCAGAGGGACTCTGGTCCAGGCTGACTTGGACAACAGAGAGGTAAGATCTAATTATCTGCTTCATGGAGGTTTAAAGAGCTGAGCGGCCAACACACACACACACACACACACACACACACACACACACACACAGACACGCAGGAATCCCCTCAATGCCATCATCAGATCAACCTCTTGACCTACTTCTTGGACTGACATCAGTTAACCTGGAGCTGTGTGTGTGAGTGTGTGTGTGTGTGTGTGTGTGTGTGTGTGTGTGTGTGTGTCTGTCTGTGTGTGTGTGTGTGTGTTTAGAGGACCAATATGAGTTTGAGACTTTTAACGTGAGGACATTTTCAGACAGTGAGGACATTTTATCCAGACTTGGTTTAAGGGTTAAATCTAGAATTCTGATTTGGTAAAAGGGTCATTCAGCCACCACAGTGTCATCAACCCCGATAAAAATAGTTTTAGAGTTTATCAAAAGAGGAGCAACTGTGCTCGCAGGGCAGCACATCCTCACTCAGTGACCCAGACTGAAACCTGTCTGGGAACCAAATTTCTCAAAATTCGGGAATAAGCATCCACATTTTATTAACTCCGAAAACAGGAAACTAAAAATGTAACGGGGGAATGAAAGCTCTTTTCATTTATGTAATATATTTATGTACAGTATATATTAATATTAGTATTTATATTAAGTGATTCCTTTTTCTTCTCACATTTTAATTTCATTTATTTATTTATTTATTTGTTTGGTTATTTGAGAGGGACAGTGCGCAGCTTCTTACCTGTACCAATGTGTAGACAATGACAGCCTGTCTGTTCAGAAAACACACTATACACTATAACACACAATGAATTTTGATTTAATGTTTGTTCATCAAGCACTTATGTTTGGATGGTTTTGGTTTCGTTTGTGCTGTTTGAGTCCAGTATACTGTTCAAGAAGTAAACAGTAAATGTAGATGTATAGATTTCATTATGATGTTTTGTTTAGTTTAATTAAGAAGGAAGACGGCAAATTAACAAACATTTGGTCATTCATGGGTAAAAATGTCACCTGCAGTCCTGTGGTCAGGGTGTTAACAAGGCTTCTTAAAACACAGCAAAGCGACAAAGTGTTGTAATTAAAGGGTTGTTACACCCACTCTTAGTGCAATGCTTCGGCCATTATGTTTTTCGTTATGGTCATACCAATCCTGCAACAATATTTTTCTGAAATTTGATTTCCCTTAATTGTGTTTCCAAGACAACAATCTTAAAATATTGACAAAGAAAACCGTCTTCATGTCTCTACAGTACGATCTGTTTATGATGATAACGTCTCTTTCTGCCTCTTTCTCTCGTAGCACTTCAAGCTGCTGGTGGAGGAGCTGCACGTTAAAGGAGAAGCGAAGATCAAGAACGCGATGAAGGAATCCTTCAAAATCCTCAATGAGGTTTGAGTCCTTTAATGATCACAGGACAGATTCTTCAATAAACAACATAAGATGAAACATCATTAATCCTGAACTCTCAAATTACTGTAGCATAAAAAATACAGAAACACTATGGACTGATAATAAAAAGTGTAAAAGGAGTAACACTCCTGACATCTCCGCCAAATATACAGTACACAACAATAACTACCATAACAACTAAAAGAGAAAAGGTGTATACAATGAGACTGAGAACTAATAAAAGGTTATATTGCACAAGATAACTAACAAAACAAAATGTACAGTCTGAAGGTTCACTCAGACACTTTAATCAGAAGAGAAACATCTTCACTGACTTTGAATCTCCAAAATAATTTCAAAATGAATTATTTTGTTGTTGCCGTTGACTCCTGCAGGACGTTTCAAAAGCCTTTAGCCTAAGCAGATGTATTATGTATATACTGTATGTGGATGGTACACCACAGAGTATTTGCTACATGTTGAAGCTTTTAAAACTTGACACACAGTGAACCTGGGGGTTTGGGATGCTGCGATTGTCCCTGCTTTGCTTGGCCAGTAATCCAGCACTGACGCAAACTCTAAGAATAAATCATCAGTTATGCATGCAGCACAGCAGAGTATAGCTGGGTCTTAGACGTTGTTAAAAGGTTTTTCTCTGTATAAACTGTGTGTGTGTGTGCGTGTGTGCGTGCGTGTGCAGGCGAGGGCGAACGGTCAGGGCAGCATGTGTAACCAGGCCATCATGCTGATCACGGATGGAGCCATGGAGGACTTCGAGTCCGTCTTCGAGGAGTTCAACTGGCCTGAGCGCAGGGTGAGAACCGAGCCGAGACCAGACGCCCCTCAACTTAGACTGGCTGTAGAGAAGTTGTGCTTCAATTCTCATTATGAAGTAAACGCTGACTGTACAATGTAATGGTGACAGTGTAATGACACCATCAGCGTTTAGATTGGTTCCCTTTAAACCTCACTTTCACAATGCTATTCTGTCTGGATCACCATTTCTGTTTCACGTCTCCATCATAGATTCAGTGAATGAATAAAATCATGTTGAGTCCAGTGTTGTTGGTATTTGTTCTCTGAGGACAAACAGCGATCCGGTTCTTTGCAGCACCAACAACAGGTGTGTTTCTCTGTTCAGGTGCGAGTCTTCACCTACCTGATTGGCAGAGAGATGACCTTCGCCCAAAACACCAAGTGGATCGCCTGCAACAACAAAGGTCAGCTGTGTGTGTGTGGCTGTGTGTGTGTGTGTGGCTGTGTGTGTGTCTTGCCTGTCTTTCTACATGTACTCACACCCTGAGTGTGTGTGTTTCTGTGTGTGATCTCAGGTTACTACACACACATCTCCACGCTGGCCGACGTGCAGGAGAACGTCATGGAGTACCTGCACGTGCTCAGCCGACCGATGGTCATCAACCACGACCACGACATCATTTGGACGGAAGCCTACATGGACACTGTGGTGAGCCGAACTGAACCAATCACAGAGCTTATAGGAGGATCAGACATGAAGTGATTTTCACTTGTGGTGAACTGCTCCTTAAAGTCCACATACATCATCATCATCATCATTGTCATCATTGCCACTTCACTTCATCTGTCCGTCTTTTCTCCTCCCTGTGTTTCGGCTCATTCTCCCATGATCCTCTGGGCCTTTCCCTCCATCGCTCCGGCAGCTTCCCAACACCAAAGAGGTAAAGAAGGAGTAGAAGAAGAAGTTGTAGTTTTGGATAAACAGTTAATGTAGTTAACATGTTTGGCTCTAGACACCTTCAGACTCCTTGAGTACTGAGATAAATGTTTGTGTTTTCTGGTTTTACTTCACAATTAATCAAACAGTTATAAAGTAGACAGGACAAAGACTGATGGAGACTGACCAAGGAGGAGAAAGACAAAGAGAAGAGACGTGTTTTCACTTAAATGTTGCTCCTGCTGCCTGACAACAATAACAAAAATCCTCTTCTTTGACGCTTTGAAATTTAACACAATAGTGTTGTGAAAAGTACCCAAAAGTCTACTTGAGTAAAAGTAAAGATGTGTAAAAGTATTCATGCAATAAAGTAAAAGTCCTCAAGTATCAAAAGTACAAGTAAAAGAAAATGTTGGGTGTTGTCTTTTAGTTTCCATTGGACTCTGAGAGGACATCTCACTTCACCAATGTCACTGATGCTGTGTAGATGGTACCAGTGATGTTCTGGGCTACTAGTAACATAAGTAATCAAGTAAATGTAGTATAGTACTAAGTACAATAATTTCCTCCAAAATGTAGTAGAGTGGAAGTATAAAGTCATAGAAAATGGAAATACTCAAGTATCTCAGAATTGTACTTAAGTACAGTACTTGAGTAAATATACTTACGTACATTTCATCACTGTTCACAAATTAGTTTCAAAACATCTGAAGTGTTTCTTTAGGAACAACAGTACAGAAGATCTTTAGGTTTTGTTTGCTGTCCGTTTTCAGGTTACTTTATTTGTACCTGTAGGAACAGACTGCAGTAGACGACAAGGCATCAATCTTTACACACCTTTTACAACAACACTGGCAACAGACAAACATACAGTAGTTAAACATGACAAATGCAATAATGGCTCCACTAACAGGGCGTATGAATTAAAACCACTAAATAAAGTAACCAGTAGAATAAATGAGGTGAAATTCTGTAAACACATCTTAATTTGTCCCTCATGTTGAGAACCACTTGTTTGGACTATAGTGTTTTTACCACCAGGGGTTTTAAATTTACACAGAACTAAAGCAGTCCTACAGCTCCATCTGCAGTTCATCACAATACTTCATATACAGAATATAAAATAGACAAAGAATAAGCTTTAAAACAAATATAGACAAAATGACATCACATCACTGGACATTAGACTGCATTAGATGAAAGTTGGTCCTGGTATTTTGTCCAACATAGTACTTTAAAACCGAACCACCGTGATGTGATGTTGTGTGCTGCCATTTTACATGTCAACCCATCTTTCAAAATCTTTTCCTTGATCCATCGTTTCCTACTTTTAAAGTGTGTGTTTATATAAAAATCAGCAGAGTGTGTGTTGAATGCTCTGTTGTGTGCCAGCTCTTCAACACCAAGGCTCAGAGTCTGCTGCTGATGACCTCAGTGGCCATGCCAGTCTTCAGCAAGAAGAAGGAAACGGTCAGTGTCAGCTCACATTTATTTATCCAAATAAAACAAAACAAATGTGTTGCTGTTCTTAAAGTGGTGATCAGCTGGTTCAGACGATAGCTTTGTTAGTTGGCCTGTTCTTTTTTGGTCCAGAGTGAAATATCTCAACTGATAGCAGGTTTTATTGTAGTTACATTTTGTTTTTTATGGTTTTCCTCCATTTTGTGTTTCAGAGCAATTAGATAGCAAATAGCCTAATTTACTGATAGGACAACATGAGTACAAGCATCATCAGTTCATGCTACTGTGTAAATTTAATTCGGGAGATCATTCAAGATTGAATATTTGAATTTTGCCCATGTGCGAAGAAGAGTTTAAACACACATGTCAACAGTTTGCATGTTATAATGCTAACTGCTAACATGCATTCTAACATGTTAGCTTGATGACAAGCTGTGTTAACTGTGAATAATACGCAGCATTAACAGGAGGTCATCGAGTCTGGAGAGGATTTCTGTCTAGAGCAGCCATTTTGTGCCGATCGTCAACAATCATACAGGAAAAATCCATCAGACTTTTTTTCTGTTTTTCTTGTCATTCTTTGATGTCTTACCTGCTACGACTCATTTATTATAAATGAAAACAAACCGGAACACAGCTGACAAACTTATAGCAGCGAAATCTCTGACATCACTTGGAAAGTTGAGATCATCACGTGTTGTTATCACAAGTGAGACGATACTTTGAACGCGCTGACCTCACGTGTCAGTGATGACGGGGAATACAGCTTTTAGCAGATAGCGGATATAAACATGAAAAATTCAGAATTATGAAATTAAAAATTGTCTTGTTTGCAAAAACAACAATAACAGAAAAACCAACCAAAGAACAAAAACTCACAGAAGCCACGTTGTACTTCCACAGGAGCAGGAAACAGGCCAAGAGTGACTATAAACATTGTCGTTACATTTTAAATTGTACGTCACATCACAAACATAATAAAGTAGGTTTTAGTGCCTTGTTTTGACCCCTCTGCCTGTCTCTCCAGCTGTCCCATGGGATCCTGCTGGGTGTGGTCGGCTCTGACATCCCCCTGATGGAGGTGATGAAGCTGTCACCCAGATACATGGTGAGCTCAGGCCTGTGGGAAAGTTGTTTTTGGAAATGTTTGAATATTTTCCATTTCCTGTTTTTAATTCAGACTAAAAGATCAGATGTCAGATTTCACAATAAAAGCTTTAAATGTCATCGCTCCTTCATCTTCCTCTCATGTGTTTCTTCTTCTTCTTCCACAGCTGGGAGCTCACGGCTACTCCTTCCTCATCACCAACAACGGTTACATCCTGGCTCACCCTGACCTTCGACCTCTGGTGAGTCCCATCTGGGTCCTGCAGAGGACGTGTTTGTGTCGAGCTGCAGCAGCTCTGATTCACTGCACCTCTATTTAAAGTAAGAGGTGTACTGGAGGGTACATTAGAGCGTATTAAGTATTTATAAGGACAGTTGTACAGTATTTCACTACTGACATGCGCGCACACACACACACACACACACACACACACACACACACACACACACACACACACACACACACAGTAACAGTGTGTCCTCTGTCTGACAGTATAAAGATGGAAAGAAACTGAAGCCGAAGCCAAACTACAACAGTGTGGATCTGTCTGAAGTGGAGTGGGAGGATACGGAGGAGAGGGTAACCACACACACACACACACACACACACACACACACACACACACACACACACACACACGTTGTTTGAGGTTAGTATTATAAATGTTTTTCTGAGATCACCGGATGAATCTCAACTTGCAAAATTTGGTGTAGTGGATGACCAGTGTTTCAGTGTTGGACTGAAACCTTCCACATATTGAAATCTGCTTGTATAATCTCAAACCAGGTTCAGAAGACATGATATAAGCTCGATAATGACCCGACCCGACACAAGTAGGCTGTCAGGAACAAAAAAGGGCATGGGACAGTTTTATCCTGTGTAGTAAATCATGGTGGACGACAACCAGCGCTGCATCTGGAGGCCTCACAACGTCTTCACAGAGACGAGCGGGTCCGAATTTTTTGCTTTCTCTCACCGAGCATGACAAACTCCTCCATGTGTTTGGTGATGTTGAACTATAAGAGCAGAGAACGCTCTAAAACTGTTAACATGATGAAGTGAAGTAGGAGTGAGAGAATCAGGAAATCGTTATTATTTCTTCTTTTGCTGGCAGCCAGTATCATGCACACCGCTTCAGATGCCATGTTTGTTTACTTTCTTGTTGCCTGGAAGTCGATCTCTAGCTCATCCCTCCTGATGACATCCTGTCCTTGTCAGGTAATGAAAGACGGTGAGCTATGATTGGGACCAACGTGTAGTCTGTCATGTGCGCCAGCCAGCCATTTTCTTCCACTTATACGGGGTCTGGTCGCAGTGGCAGCATGCTAAGCAGGGCATTCCCCTCCCCAGCAACTCTTCCCAGCTCTTCCTGGGGGATCCCGAGGCATTCCCAGGCCAGATGAGATGTATAATCCCTCCAGTGAGTTCTGGGTCTCCTCAAAGGGCTTCTCCCAGTCGGACGTGCCCACAAACCCTCTAAAGGAAGGCAGTCCATCCTAATCAGATGTTCAACCACCTCAGCTGGCTACTTTGATACGAAGGAGCAGTGGCTCTACTCCGAGCTCCCTCCGGATGTCCTATCTCTCAAGAAAACTCACTTCAGTCACTCGTGTCTGCGATGTGATTCTTTCAGTAACTACCCAGATCTCATGACCATAGATCGACTGGTAAATTGTACTGCTGACGCCGCACCAAACCGCCTGTCCATCTCCATCTCTGATAACTCGTGACCATCCTACTGACAGAAATATCACGTCGTTTGAACCCAGCATACAAGGAAGAAACTCTTTTAACTTTGTTTTAAACTTGTTCTTACCTCACAGCTGAGAACAGCCATGGTGAAGGGACAGACTGGCAGCACCAGCCTGAACGTCAGAGCTTCAGTGGATAAAGGAGTGAGTGACTCAATCAGTTCACAACGAGTTAATCACAGTGTCTTAATATATACAATATAAATAATATGTTTATGATAATATTATAATAATATAATAATAATAATATGTCATTTAGGTTTCTTTGATGGTTTGTGAGTACATGAGTACATGCAGTAATGTAGACTTTATATTATACTGTATGTATCAGGACAGATCTGTAGTCTCCCTCCTGTTCAGTAGATGGCAGTAATGTTTTTGTAAGTTAATTAACAACTACTTATTTCAAAGCAGAAGAGGAAGAACTCTCTAATTGATCTTCAGTTGATAGGAACAGCTGGTTGTGCTTTTGAAATACCATCAATTATTTTAGTTAAAGAAGCTAGCAGAGGCTAGCATTAGCATTTTATCTTCGACATCAGTATTTATTAGATAAAACTGTCGGCCAGTTGACCAGCTAACAGTTCAGGCTAACAGAGGCCAGTCAGTGTTTTGTAATGAGACCCAAGCCAAACATGAGACTTAGTATTCTGAGATCTAATCTAAGTGATCAGACTGAATGAATATACAGACGCAACAAGCTGCTTTCAGCTCTTCACCGGATGTTTCATTAATGACTGAAAAGTTCAAATGTTCCTGTTCTCCTCCAACAGAAACGACCTCTTTACCTCACCAACGATTACTTCTACACAAACATTGATGAGACTCCTTTCAGGTAAATCAGCTGTTTGTCCATCAGGCCTTTTAAAAAGATGTCAAACTGATGTTTTAACTTTCTGTTTCTGCTTACATGACTTTTTATCAACATGTCCTGTTTAAAGGAGTAAAGGAGTTCATGTAGTTTTGGAGAAGAAATTCAAATTCAGAATTTTAATATTTAATATGAAATATATTAGTATATATTTAATATGAATGAGGTAATAACACAAACTCAGAAGTGTGTATTTTTTCCATAAGTGAATAAACGAGCTGTTCTCAGAGGACAAAAATTACCTATTTGGTCAAAAATATTGTGACATTTGATTTTGTCGCCCAGTCCTAACATTTATGAAGTGCTTTACATCATATACATCATAGATCCCGACATGGCCTAAAAATATTGTAATATTATTTTATGGCAGCAACTTGGCTTGTTTTTAAACAAATTTCCCTGATGAGTTGATGAAGATTAAACTGGATTTTAATGTTCAACTCAGTGCATGTCTTAGTCTGATTGTAAAAGATTTCAATCAGAATATATCATCCTCATAAATCCAGCACCGGCCGGTCTCTATCATCTTTATGGAAATGCCCCCAAACTGTATTGTTGTTGTTTTTACTTTTTATACTTCTGATTGTATCTGTGTGCTTCGACCACTAGAGGGCAGCACTTTACACTCAATATGATTAACAGTAGAAGTGCGGTCAGTGTTCACAGGTTCCTCTGTCTCTCTGTCTCTGCAGCTTCGGCATGGTGCTGACGAGGGGTCACGGACGGGTGATGTTCGTGGGAAATGTGTCTGTGGAGGAAGGTAGGATTTCCCACAATTCCCTGCTGCACAGACCTTAAATTAACTGGTGTATCAGATGCTGCAGCTGGTTAGAAAAATACAACGTAGACATCAACATGCTAAAACCACAGTATGTGTGGATGTGTTTATTCATGCATAGAAAAGTCAAACCTCGTACACATGAATCAACCACATCTCCACAGCAGCTTCTCAAACTGAAGGGAAGTTATCGGTTTTCATTTGAAGTAACTTCAGTGTTTGTGTCTTCCTCTGCAGGCCTGCATGATCTCACCTCCCCGGACCTCAGCATCGCCACTGAGTGGTACGTAAACATGAACTGATATTAAAGACAGTAGATTTCTGCAGGACTCAGCAATTCAACCTTTAATCAGTTTATATGTGCAGAAGACTCAGATGAGTCAAATAAATCAGCAGAAGGATTTTCAGCCTGCTTAAGTCATTTGTGTGTTATGAGAGTCCAAGAAGCTGTTCAGACCTGTTGTAAACATCTGTCCTGTGTTACCACTTGTGATCAGATCTCACTCTCCACTCTGGACCCGTGGACTTTCTCCACAGGGACAAAGAAGTCGCCTATACTGGTTACTGTTTAGTGTATTTGTAAAATGTGACATGTTTAGATCAATAAAATGTTTCTTCTTTCATAAATTGAGTGTAAATGGTGAAATCAGTGTAAACAGTGTGTTCAAACAGCTGCTAAATGTTGGCAGGTAAGACTTCAGCACTTTAGACACAGAAGCAGACAGGCTGGTACAGCCATGCTGCCACAAACTGACACTTTTTACAAGGAAACAAACAACTTACTGTTTTCATTTAATGCTGAATTTACAAGAAGCTCCAATGATTTAGAATTTGTCGTGGCAAAGTGTCACAAAGTTTAAGTTTCTCTTCATGCAACAACTTTCAAAATCAGACAATTTGTTAAGGGGGTCTGGTGATGTTGTGGTTGCTTGTTCAGTGGGTGGATCAGATTCAAGTGGTGGATTAAAAGAAGATTAGAGGCATGAGTACAAAGCAAAAGTCAGGATTTGCATGATTAAACTTTTTTCTTTATCCCTGAAATCTTCTCAGAGTCAAAGTATCTCGTATTTTTTTCCTTTAAACTTTGAGAATCAGCTGAAAACGTATTAAACTCCCAACAGCGTGTGGGCAGGTTTCTGTGTAGCAGTTTGTCCTAACAATATCCATAAACCTCTTTTCCTCAGGACTTACTGTGAGACGGACATCGACCCCGCCCACCGGAAATACACTCAGCTTCAGGCCGCCATCCGCTACCTGCTGGGGAAGGAACCCGACCTGGAGTGTAAGTTTTCTACACTAACTTCAGACATTTGTGTTCGCTCCACGCTGGGTTTATAGCAACTCCTTTTTGGGAATGGGAATCTGATGATCAGATGTTGATGATGATGATGATGATGAGTGTTTATTTGGCCTGTTTGACCTGGTCTGTCCGTTGTCTAGGTGATGAGGTGTTGCTGCAGCAGACGTTGTTTGACGCCGTGGTAACGGCTCCACTCGAAGCCTACTGGAACGCCCTGATGCTCAATGACAGGTGAGATTTGACGTATTTATTTTATATAAGAAGTGTTAAAGGGTCGGTTCACCCAAAAATACAAGAGTCAGTAGAAACATCTGCAGGAAATATTTTTTTGTCAAAGAGTAAAGAAATAGCCGTCATTCTGCAGACTGACCAGCGTTAGAGGAAGTATTCAGATTGTTTACCTCAGTGAAAGTGCTCATACCTCACTGAAAGTCAAAGTCCTGTGTTGTAAATATTACTCAAGTAAAATTATGTAAGTATAATCAGGAAAAAGTACTCAAAGCAGAACAATGTCCCTTGTGTCTGTTATACCAGTAATCTGATCTCATTAGATGATTGTGATCCAGTCATTAACGTAACAAAAAGATAAAATGAGCCCCGTAGAGATAACTGTAACATCCTCTGGTGTGTGTGTGTGTGTGTGTGTGTGTGTGTGTGTGTGTGTGTGTGCGTGTGTGCGTGTGTGCGCGTGTGCGCGTGTGTGTGTGTGTGCCTGTCTGTCTGTCTGTCTGTCTGTCTGTCTGTCTGTGTGCGTAGGGTGGAGCCTGGAGTGGAGACGGCCTTCCTCGGTACTCGTGCCGGCCTGATGAGGATCATAAGATACGCAGGAGTGGAGGCCAGAGTGGCAAAGTAATGTTTCCATGTTCTCTCAGAATCTCTGTCACATTGAAGCAAAACTGTGATCGTCACTGAAATATCCTGAACTGATAATTGTTATTGAATCGGATCTGAAACCGAAGCAGGCCCTTGTGGGTGAGAATCAAATCGATTCAGATAATCAGTGACGACACCCGGCTCTGAACACGGTGCCACGATGCTACAATGCAGGGATTAAATTAAACAATTACATTTTTCCGGAATAATTCACAAGTTAATTTCTGCCGAAAGTTTCAAAATAAAATGTCATCTGAAGTTAAACTTCCACTCGACAGAAAGTTTCTGACTCCGGCTGATAAAGACAACCTGTTCACCGTGGATCACTTCCCTCTGTGGTACCGCCTGGCTGTGGAAAACACGCCTGGAAGCTTCTTCTACTACCCCGTCAACGACAAAGGTCAGTCTACACGGCAGCTCGACATTTATTTCACTTAATTTGATATGTTTCTAATGAGCTGATCCTGAGGTAAATCTTCTCTCCACAGGAGTGAAGTTCATCATAGCGACGACAGCAGTGACGGTGTCATCTGAAGGAAAGACGGCCATGGCTGGAGGTGAGTCACTCTGCTGCCGCTCTGATTCAAAACAAACTGGGAAATCTTTTAAAATGTGACAGTGGAGTATGTTGGTCTTGGATGTTGAGACTGTTTTATTACTTTTTTACTCTTTTCTTCACTGGCTCATTTTACATCAAATGTTGGTTGATCGCACACAGTACGAGTACGTTTAGTACATTTAATTTCCTCAAAAAGACCTTAGAAGGTCTTAAAAAGTCAGTAGTGTCAGTTTGAAGATATGTTGGTATCTGATATCAGGCTCTCAGGAGAAGTTGTACACCTCTAAACTAAAAGTGTGATTGTTGTGACAGCAGATTGAGCTGCAGGAGGCGCTGCTGCTGTCGCTGCTGTAGCAGGGAGCTCATCAGCATGTGAAGGACAAGGAAGATTTTTAGCAAAAACTTGTTGATCCATTCATCCATTTTCTGCTGCTTATCCAGATCAAGGTTCACGTTGATTTTAGTACATTTTATCACGAGGAATTATTGTTAAATACAATGTGATATTGTGTTATATCATGATAAATAATTCCAGGCCGAATCGTCCACACTCGTCTTTTACAAACTGTCAGACTTTGGCTGGTATGACTGAAACAGCGATTAAATTGCAATTCTGTGTGTTTTTTAAAAGAGTTTTAAAAGCCTTAAATTTACCTGGTCACCTGATCTAAAGGAAGGTGCATTCAAGCATGAATCTGGAGTTGTCGTCGTCGTCGTCTTGGATTATTCACCAGGTGACATTTTGTATGTTGTAATACTCGGCTTATAGAGATTACACGTTGTGCGAGCCTGTTGGTCGAGCCTTCAGTACACGTTACCTTTCTCTTATTGAATACTTGAGGAATCCATTCTGTCAGGAGGGATAACGATGGTCTTCCCCCCCGAGTTGCAGTGTGTTGATACTAATCCCTGCAGAGACTTTGATGTTACTGTGATGGAAAGTCATTCAGTCAGATTTTTGAAGCGAGGAGGAGAATCAAATGAAACAAGGCCTTAAACATTTAATAAAATAAATGTATGACCCTGTAAGTTGTTTTTAGTTTGTTTTAAAAGATAAAGCTGAAGTTGAGTACATTCGAATATCTGTTAGTCCAGAGAGCTGATGGATTTAATCAGTATTCCTCAGCTCTACCTGTCAGACCAGGATTTCAGCAGGATTTCTTGACTTGACCTGAAGTGAGAAAAAACATGATTGTGTTGTTTGTCTTGATCCAAGAACATGTCAGTGATGAAACCTTGAATCTTCTCTTTCATCTCCTCTTCTGAGTTTGGTTTTCTTTGATTCCGGCTGCTTTTAGCTGGTTCGATGGATGTGGCTTCCTGGCTGCTGTTGAATCATTATTGTAAGTTCAGTCTTAAGGTTGGGTACAAAGTTCACACTACACGATGCCTTCAAACTAATACGTTTGATACTAAAGCTGACATCAGATCAAACCCATAATGTGAGTATACCCTGAAAACTGTTATATTGCCTTGCCAATCCAAAATTATTTACAAACTCGGCCCTGCAACAGAGCTGCTGCAACCCAGTGCCGGTCAGGAATTTGCAGCAAAGGTAAAATCGGACATCATGTTAACTGTGCTGTCTTGTTCTGTGGTGTTTTTAAGAAGAAGAAAAAAATACAGTTTAGATAAATATAGAGTTTATTATCTTCAGCATGATTAACAGTCCTTGAGTTGAATTTGAGATGATGTTTCATGTGCTTATCACAGACGATATGGACAAAATAAATTAAAACACACAGGAGTTCCAGTCTGTGTGGGCTTCAATCCTCACACACTTCAGTATCTCATACTTTGCTATTGTTGGGAGTAATTGTGTCGTAACTGTCACTGTCACAGAGCTCGAGTGTTTGTTTGTGCTGGGTTGCAAGCCGTTGTAGCTCCAAGCTTGCCCTCTAGGTGGCAGTACAGCTCTTGTGTTGTTTGAATGCAGTTTACCTCAGTGACGAAGCTTAAAGCAGCATTTCCCTGACAGCGTCATGGTTTAAAGTGTCTGTTATTTGGAAAGAATTCAACAGGGCATTCACCTAACGGAGGTACTATGTCTCAAAGTGGGGACGTTAAAGATAACATGAAATACATCGATCGAGAACGAAACGAGAGTTTGTGCAGCAAACAACAGGAGAAATGTCACTTTTCACAGATTCACAGACATTTGTACTTTTGGTGCTTGTGCTTGTTGGGCTCAGATACAAAGACGGCTCGAACAGAAAGGTAGTTTCATATTTCTAAAGAAGAAACAAAAACACAGATGAAGGGAAGTCAAGGTGCAGAAGTGCCAAATAGCAGCTTCAGAGGAGTTTAAAGCTGGCTGAGAGATGCAGCACAGGGACTAACAATTCACAGAGCATCCATACATTAAAAGAAGTGCTGCAGCATTCCAGTTTCACTGAATCTAGTCCGGTCCATTAGCTGTACAATCAGTCCCCACCCAGATTTTCAGCACAATCGCAGCGCTGCAGGGTTTCTCTCTCCAGACGGTGTCTCATCAGTGATGAGAGCTGAGGAGCAGAAGCAGCCAGAGCATCCTGGGAGGATCTTAAATCAGTAAAAAGCAGCGGGTCAGAAGCTGCTGATTCGATATCCGTGCACAATGCCGCAGGGCTCTTTGGGCGGCGTCTCTTCTGGCGAGGTGGGAGACATTTGTCCGTCCTCCAGATCTGTCTCGGCACCTGACTCGGCCATCAGAGGCTGGCCGCGGTTCTTCATCTCTCTCTGGTACCGTGCCATCAGCGATGCATAGACGCACCCGTAAGTTGCTGCAACCACCATCATGACGCACACTGTGCCACAAATCACACCCGCAACTATTTGCGTGCCGTGTGCTCGACGCACACTGACGGGCCGGTAGCGCTGGCGAACACATTCCTCGTTGCTGCTGACCCGCCCGGGCGGGCAGGGAGGCCGGGTGGCATAACCTGACGCACCCTCCTTGGTCGGACTCTGCAGGCAGTAGCTGAACATCTCTGCTGGTACGCTGCGGATGTCCCTGCCCTTCACATTCCCCGGGAGACTGCACTGCATCGCATCTACCTGCCCATCTATAACACGGACAGAGAGGGGAACAAAAAGAGAGAGGGTAGAGAGCAGGGAGGGGAAAGATGAAGTAGAGGATAGCGGGAAGAAACAAACAGGGAGAGACAGAGGGGGATTGAGAGAGATGGAGGTCATTATATTCTTAGACGTCTTTGCTCAGCGTACATCCATCCTGCAGAGCGGAGATTAATTGCTTCGATTAGACAGCTTTGAAGTACAGACTCAAAATACAAAGTGATTTGCTCTGCTACGTCTTAAAGCACTGCGCACCGCCTGCCAAAACTATCAACTTCACAGTATTTGAGATTTGGAGAGGCCTGCTAACAGCTCTGCTCACCCCTGTAAATCAACCACTCTATCCAGTGCTTGAAGTCCCTCAGCTTGCAGTCGCACTCCCAGGGATTTCCCGCCAGCTGGAGCTGCTGTAGCCCCACCAGGGGCTCGAAGGTGACTCTGTCAAGGGCCACCAGCCGGTTGCTGGCCAGAGACAGCCAGGTGAGCCTTGGAAGTGCATCCAGCAGGCCCTTGGGCAGCCACAGGAGGCCATTGGAGGACAGGTCGAGCCCTCGCAGCCGCCACAGCCCCCTGAAAACCTCCTTGTTCAGACCAATGCTCCCTTGACTTCCATTTGAGCCCAGGAGGACGTCTGTGCTGTTGTTGGGGTCAGAAGTCACCAGGCGCACCCCGAGGTAGTTAGCAGAGAGGTTGAGCCAGCGCAGGCCGTTCAGCCCTGAGAAAGCTCCAGGTTGCAGGGTGGAAAAGTGGTTCTGGGAAAGATCCAGGAGCTCCAGGCTGCTGAGATTGGAAAGCTCAGTCGTGCCCAGAGAGGAGAGGTTGTTCTGGGGCAGACGGAGGATCAGAGAGTCCTGCTCCAGCAGCGCTAGGATGGGCATCAGAGAGAGAAGGCCGACAGCGGAGCAGTCAGTGGTGTTACCATAGCAGGTGCAGACTCCGGGACAGCCGTGGACCGAGCCCAGCAGTCCCAGTAGAACCAACACCAGACTGGACAGAGCTGCACAGACTGCAAGATGAGAAACAGAACAGCAACATTATTTAAACAGCTGAAGTCAATACTGTGCAAAGAAGTTTTAATCAGATCTGACTGTTGACCTCCCTGTTTGCAACGCAGTCGATGAATCTGAGACAGTTAAAGACAGAACTAATATTTTTAATGTGCTTTTAAATTTCTGCTTCAGATTTCCAAAAAAACCTTTTTCTTTTTCTGCAATTTTTATTGAGAGATCGGACAGAAAAAATTCAGACACACCACGAAACACCGACCGTTTGAAAAGAAAGAAGAAAAAAAACTAAACCTTCATAAAAATGTTTGTCCGTCTGCTTCGTTAACACTTTGGGGTCTTTTATTGAAGCAGATTCAGTTTTAGACGTCAGTTAAATGTCTGCAGTGTGAAGGATGAAACATCTGTCCAGACTCACACAGACTCTCCAGGTGACTGCGTCCATACTGGTCTCGGTTCTTCATGACTGTCACATCGACTCTACTTCAAATTTAGGCTCTCATCCGGCTCTCTGCTCTCTGCCGGTTCACACCAACATCCAGCTGAGGGGAATGTCCTGGAAGACAGAAAAATAGAGACAGAAGAGGAGATGTTGCTTCAGGGTGTGCAGAGAAGAGTCTTCAGGATGATACTATGCGTTTGTTTTACAGCCATTGGTCATGTCATGTCTATGGCGAAGACTATCGCCCGACAGCTGGACTTTTTCAGCCTGATACAACTTTTGATATTTTAGAGTTTAAAAATCAGATAAAGATTTCTCATGAGCTTGAACGTGTGACTTAAAAATGTGTTTGTTTTGACCAGAATATGTAGCGACGAGGACATCCATGTCACTTATCCAACACGCTCCCAACTCGTCACATATGGCCTCAAGCTTTAAACTCTCAGGCTCTTCTTCCCCTCTCTGGCATCAGTGTTACATGTGCAAGGTCAAAATATCAATAATAAACAGGAAATGTCCAGTCAAGGGGTGTTCAGTCAAGCAAGAGGAGCAGAGACACGGGTTACTGACCAAACACTCTATAACAGTGATTACTGTTGGACTGAAGAGCTATTTAACACTTAAGAAAATAACACTTGCAGCAGCTTTAAGTAAATTACCTTCTTTAAAAAACAGTCTCAAGGGGGAAAGTCCTGTATATGACCCATCCAGCCACCCCCTGACTTGGACTCTTTATACTACTACATTAAAGGAGCGCCTGCAGGAATGATGCTAGAGGGACAACTACAGCCTCGTACTCTGAGGCACAGGGCCACTGACCACGCTGTCGTATTTTATGCTTTGGGAGTAGAGCAGGCTGATTTATCGGCACTGATATAGCTGCAAAAAAGGGAATATGAGCCAATATATCAGCCTGGTTGATTTATCGCTTCAGCTCTGGTAAAGACACCAGAATCTGACCATGAACTCATTCAAATGACTTAATGCTCCACCAGCTTTCTATAGAATGTGATTTTCTGTGTTCGCAGAGCAAACAGCAGATCTTTAAGCTCTCAGGTTGGATGTTTCTAATCAGCATTTATGTTTACAGGCTTGTGCCTTTTACTTTTTATGAAAACAAAGATGTTTTCTCACAGATTTGTTACTTTTGTTTGAACCGCTGATTAAAACCAGGAGAGTTTCAGCCTTGAAATGCTCCGACTGTCAGTCACTCTGTGAGAAATGAGAAAATAAACAGGACTTAAATTCCTTCCACTTCACCACTGTACTATAAGGGATAATCCTTTGTGAGCTGTATTTAGATTATATTTTGCTCTCTTTCAGCTGTTGCACATGCCTTTACTGTCATTCAATCTAGTCGCTCACACTTCAAGCTTTGCACTTCACATCTGGTTCAGGGTTTCACACTGATGATTTTCTTTACAAGAGCGCCTGTTTCTCAAACCTCTCAGCCACCGTAAAGAGTGCAACTCGATATACAAGATTAAGTGGAGTATTTTCCTGCATACTGATTAAAAACATCAACAGCTTAGTCCCCGGCAGAGCTGATCTACAGTATATTGGCATTGCGGGCCGGAGTTGCGCTGTAATTCACTGCATTTCTCTTGTCCTCAATCCTTTCCATTCTTTGCCTTCCTCGCTGAGAGAACACCAAGGAGCTTCATGATAAATAGAAATAATCCTCTGTGTTTTCATCCAGCAACACCAACACCGGAGGAAAAGTCAATGCCAACTTCTATCTTCTGAACACCCACTCACAATTCCTGTACGCTGCAGATACAGTACAGTGTCAGCATTGTTTCACACATACAATCAAGAGAAATGTTTGTATTTTTTGATGATGCGTTCCTTTTTAATTCCCTCGTTTTCCTCCTCTGGATATCTCCGGCAGTTTAGGGCACTCAGATATTCAGGGGGGAGAAGTGTGCAAAAGAGATAAAGCTGCATTGAAAAAGAAAAGTGCTGTCACTCCATCATCCGTCTGTAGCTGCTATAAAGAGCCAGAGAAACGCTGCCTCAAGGTCTTTCTTTTGTTGCAGGTCTTTCTTTTGTTAAGTTG
The DNA here is from genome assembly GCF_965226575.1 of Pagrus pagrus. Lineage (NCBI taxonomy): Eukaryota > Metazoa > Chordata > Actinopteri > Spariformes > Sparidae > Pagrus > Pagrus pagrus. The sequence continues at coordinate 1,912,614 of NC_140194.1, forward strand.
GCACAAAGATGCCAGTCACTCTGCTGCGGACTGCGTGAGGCAGGAAGGTGCCTTCAGGCCACAACTGACATTACACAACAGGAGAAATTACAATGCAGTTAGAGGAGGGAGATAATGGGAGGACATGTGAAGAGGCAAGTGTGACTCCCATAGAATATCTGACGTCACCTCATCAGGAGACCAGAAAGAAATAGAAATCCTCTTGCAAAGTCAAGGCCTCTGCTCCCAGATGATAATCACAAGCAAATCCTCGACTCATGTATAGAGGATCATGTACAGCAGGTTTTAGACTTTTCTCACTAGAAAAAGACGACAGCGTTGGTTGTGTCTTTACAAAAACGACCTACGTTTACATTTTCTCACTTGACCTCTTGCCAAAACAATGACTCTTCTCTCGAAGCAACCAAGGCAGAAGCAGCAGTGATGTTCTTACACCAAAGACTCTCAAACTGGATGTTTATTCAACGCAGTGAAACACAGTTTGCATCAATGTTAATATCAATATCTTTGCTTTTTAAATACACGCTTCAACATGTTTCTTAGTCTGCAGGTGCACAGCAACACTCAGACACGTTTGTGTGACTATTTTCTTTTTTGCGTGTTATATTAATGCGTCTGTTTCAAACCTGCCTCCTGACAAGAAGTTTGATCGACAAGCAGCTTGTTTGATGTGCTCAATGTGGAGAGCATCGCTTTGTGAGTTACCGTTACTTCACAATGGAAGAAGATGAATTACTGCAAAGCTACAGAGAAATCTAACTGCTTACAACAAGTAGTTCAAACTATTAACTGCTAAGAAAATGATCAAATTAAAGCAGCTCTGTAGTTTTGGAGAAGAAACTCAAACTCAGAATTTTAATATTTACAATATTAATGAGGTCATAATAAAAAACTTTTTCCATCAGTGAATAAACAAGCTGATCTCAGAGGAAAATAAGGTCCCAGAACACTGTTTGAAGTTAGAAAGGTGGCAGGGTCCGCCACATGTAAACAAAGTAAAACAGTATAAATTGTGTTGTCCTTTAAGGTCAGTTTGTTTATTTAGTTTAGGCATAAAAACCGTCAGGTCAAACATTAACCAAACAACAACAACAAAAACAAATGTCCCACTGTTCATGGAAAAGTAAACAAACGTCGTGCCCCTCAGTCGGACACCTGAACTTCCAGAAGCAGGTTTACTCAGTTATCCAGGTAACTAGTAAAATAGCTCTTCTCTGAACATTTGTTGATAAATAGCATTAATCAATACTTAAGACTTATTGATACCTGTGACGGATGTATTGGCTGGGCGTGAAAATAAAACAGTGCGGGGCTGATCAGAGGGGTTAAAGTACAGCTGAGAGTCGATGTTGCAATAAAAATAAAAAATCTTTCCTTTCATCTTCTGGACCAAAACTGTTTGAAGTCTCAGCAGCAAACTGCACAAAAATGGCACAGATGGTAATTTCACTCCTTGAATCATTACGAAAATGTTAATGAAGTTGAAATACGAGCAAGCTACTGCAAAGTGTTTAACTACTAGTTTAAATACATGTAGTTCACTACTCCTCAGTACCGGATGTGCTGGACCACAACAACAGTTGTTGAGGTTCATGTGTCCGGCTGCTCAAACTGAGATAGATGTCCACAACACTGTTCTCTGCGAAGTCCATCGGTTTATCACAGAAATATGAATTCCACTTTGGCACAAGACGATAACATTTGGCCTAAATGTGGCTAAAAGTTATTGTTTTAAAAGATCTGGTTATTTAATTTCAAGACTAAATTTGAGGTCCTGCTTCACACTGACTCATTTAAATGCTTAATTCATCAGTCACGTACAAAATTGTATCTTAACTCTTGATACCCTACACATCAATACTGAACTTGCGAAGAGGCCATTCAAGACTATACTTTTATCTCCTTGGACAAAAATATTTCTTTAATGTTGGACCTTTTTGGAAACCTCTGTGATGCTATTTGTATATATGTGCAAGTGAGTGACTATGTTTGTTGTGGTTATGTAACCTGGACATCTAGAAAAGCTTTCACTTTCCAACAAACTGTTGCCCTGGATTTATCCTCGACCACAAAGACCATCTTTCTGAAATCTTTAGCTGGTAGATTAAATGTGTGTCAGACTGAACGTGAAGCAGATTTTAGAACAGCATTGGAGATCAATGGAAATACAGAAGTAGCAGCAATCAGATATGAAATTGGATCAGCGAGTTAGAAACGGCTTAACTTGAGCGCAAAGTTTGTAATTGTCCCAAAGCTTTTGAAGCTAAAGGAAAATGAAGTGAGATCAGTCGAGCTGCAAACAAATGCTCATACAGGTCGACAGCAGACAGACACATGACGGCACTGACACCAACCTTTGTGTCCTTGAATAATGACAACTTGGTGGCTGCTTTCAGGACGAGTTTGTATTAAATAGATATTATACTAACATGCAGAGAAAGAAAACTCAGTAACTCCGATCAGACAGCTGTCGGTCACATTAGGTCCACTACAGAGCCTGTGAGAGGATAAGGCGGGGCCTAGAGTATCTTATGGAGAAGATGACCTCTGACCTCTCTCGCTGTCTGATGGCTGTAACAGCAGATGGATGTTGAATCACGTTACGCATTGTGAAAACAACAGAAAGGATTTACAGAAAAACACGATCTCGCCTTACATAATCCTGCAGATGGAGCAGAATAATAAAAACAGTCCACTGTGACGTCTTTGTGTCAAGACTTCTGCTTTGGGAGTAACGTTCAACATCATAACCAACAGAACACTACACACACACACACACACACACACACACACACACACACTGTTTCATGCTTACACACACATGTAGCTGCGAGCTGAGGAGCAAACACAAGCAAACGTAGAGGTTGGTATGTCATCTTCTGTTTATCAAGAGCTGAAGTTGCTCCTGGCTGCTTTCCTGCTTTTCACCACCTCTCTCCTCATTCATTCGTCTCTCTGAGCGTGCCGTCCTCGCTGCACTACTTGGCGTTGCTTTCTTCAGACCCGTGACTTTTTAAGGACGGCATAGAGTGCATAGAGGCTGCTGGGTGTAGGTCGAGGACGTCAGATTCACCTAAACTCAAACTTTACTCAGCAGGTTTATCTGTAAGATACAGCCTACCGAGCTTTTAAGACGGAGGAAAGTCATGGCGTTGTGTCTTTTTGTTGAAATAGTCCAAAACCTGAACTTTGTTGGAGCCCTGTTCTGATACCAGTACGTAAAAGAACAAACAAAAGGAAAACAACCTGGTATCAAATCGCTGCATCCTCGCTAATACTGGGGGGGTTTTAGGTGAGTGGTAGTGTTTAATATATAGATATTATATTATATTGTACATTATTTATTTCAGGATGTAGATTATGCTTTTATCAGGAATAAATTATAAAACAAACTTGAAAAACAAACTTGAAAAATGACTTCAGCGATCCCCTGGCTTTCATCTAGCGCCACCAACAGGTCAAACATTTCCCTTATTAGGTGAAATATCTCAACAACTGCAAGATGGCACAAAATTTGGTTCAGACATTCAGGAGCAGGTAGTTAGTCTTAATGTGAAACTGCCTTACAAGAACCTAAAATGTTCTAGATATCCCCTCGCTGACTCCACCAGCATGCTGGGTTTAAAATGGTCTTTGTCTCCGCACCATGTCCATAACTTAGCTGTGTTCAACCTCAGAAGCTTGAAATAAGCTAGCAGCTAGCTGTACGATTGAAAGAAACACACAAACAGCAGCCCACAGAAAAGAAACACCACCGCCAACAATGTAACCGAGTGTCTTCTGTTAGCATTACTGGGCAGGTTCAATCAGAAGATAATAAATGCAACACAGAGATGTAATGTTATGTCGTTTTACAGTGGTGTGACCAGCAATTTAATACCAAGACAGTTTTTGATTGCCAGTGCTGAAGGTTTATATCCAGCTCTATTAATCAGACAAAGATGCCTCATAAAAGCAGCACCTTCAAGGTCCCGTGGTTAAGGCTCATCGCCTGATTTTCATTGTGGATTATTTGTTGCTCCATTGCCAAAAGTTTCTGCCCCACTGTTCCCCTGATCTTACATCTAGAGGTGACAGCTTAGAAAATGCCTCCACAGTTACAGAGTGAAGAGAAAATGTCCTCAGTTCCTTCACTAGTTGATTTTTGTGGAGTTTTGTGAGTAAACAGCCATGAAACAGCTTGTCAAAAGCACCATCAGCCAGATTAGACGCCGCCCGCCGCTGCTGCGTGGGCGACAGATTAAAACTGTGGTTTCAATCCCTGAGCCGGACAGACGCCTGTTCTGGAGTCCAGATGGTGTCAGAACAACTGGTCCAATAGAAACCCCCCCCCGCCTGCTTCCGTGCTCGCTCTGTTTTCTGTTTTTACTGTTGTGTCATCATCACACATCTGCTGCTGACACTTCTATTTAAATCACTTCCACAAGACCTGGAGTAAATAACAGTACATGCTTCATGTGTTCGCTGATGACCAGGTGACTCTGTTCACTGTCCAAACAAAGCTAACCATCAGTACTACAGTACCACATCTGTTTGTCCTCACAGGCACTACAGGTATTAAGTGAACATTAGCATTAGCTGCTATGCTTACCCTAGCTAACAGACTGCTAGCCTCACATGGCCATTACCATTCTGTCATAGAGGAAACACACTCTGGCTTGCTGGTATTCCTTTAAACCAATAGCAATCGTCTTGGGAGGCGCTAAACCCGGGACGCAGGGACTGTGCCCCTGCACAATAGTGTTGAGGGAACTTGTGTTGGTGAATCATTTACTCATCGGGGGCTCGGCCCTTCCATTAAAATGGGTAAATTCCAGCAAATGAAAAGGAAACAGCGGCTAGCTTGTTTATGTCCATACCGTTTGCGGTTTTGAAAATGGTAACTACTCAGTTAGCAGAAGGGACGAGACTGCTGACTGAAATAGTCGGCCAATCAAGTCTACATCTGATGAGTCAGACTAACAGACTGCAAAACCCAGAGGACATGTTCTGTTGAGCGAAGCACCAGCGTTGTGTGGTCCGAGGGCCTAATTGTACTTAGTTGTTGATTTTTTCTGTTGATGCAGTTGTTGTAGCTCTGCCTCGTTGTATTTCTTTAAACCAGTCACACTCTTCTTGTGTCAGAGGGGAACTTGTTTCGGTGGAGCGTTTGCACATGGGGAGACGAGACCTGGCGTTATAAAAAAGCTGAATCCCCGCAAATGTAAAAAGGTCAAACCTGCTAGCTTGTTTGCGTTTGAACCGTTGGTGAGAGTGAGAGTAACTTGTTGTTTTCATCATGTAGGTTGCTTCCTCAGAGTTGTTGTTTTGTCCTGTACAGACGAGGATTTTGAAAATGCTAACACGCAGATTGCGGAGGGGACGAGACTGCTGATTGAAATAGTCACCCATTGGCAATCTACATCGGATGAGTCAGACTAACAGACTGCAAAACCTGGAGGACATGTCCTGTTGAGCTAAACTCGACGTTAGCAGCTTTAAACCAAACGGTGTCAGGTGTTCTCAGGCTTTACTTTCCTTTTTAGATTTTCTGTTGATGCAGGTTGAGTTTTTATAGCTGCTGATCACTTGTTTGTCTTCTTTGGGGCTCGTGCTCACGTTGTCTTTAAACAAATTGAAGGTTATTTTGGGTATTCGGCACGGTCGATGAAATTTCTTGTCAGTGGATGTATAATAAGAACTAGATACCAGACTCCAAGATGGGAATTAACGGGAAACACCCCAAATGCTAATTTTGTTTGACTCTCAGCATCTAATTGTACTTCCTCTGATGTGACTGTGGTGGGAGATGTATCCCACCACCTCAGCTCCGCCCCTCTCTGAATGCTCCACTAACTGATAAGAATGGCAGCCATCAGTGAATCCAACCCCCCGAACATCAACACATGATTTCATGGCGTTCCAGACGTCCGAGGATTCGAAGTTCACTTTTTCAGCCTCTCAGCTCCTGTTTGTGGTTAAACATTGTGTTACAGAAAGCAGCTAGCGGCTATTTTTGTACATGAAGAAGAGGTGGATTATTATCTCGATTTAAAACTCGTCTGTTTGGATTTTGTCATTGAAGTCCTGCCGATGTGATGTTCCCTGCTTCATCTGCAGTGCATCGCTCCGGTTTTCTGGGCTCTAACGTGGCGTCCCGCTGGCTGCTTAATGGCCTCTGACAGGCAGCCTCTCCCCCCCCGTGGCTGCACTTTTCCTCCAAACAGCCTGAGAACGAGGCAGCTGAGCGTTCGGTCCAAAAGGCCGACAGCACAAACACACTGCAGCAACCACACCGAGGCAGGACGAGCGAGGCAACCACACAACCAGCACACACACACACACACACACACTGACTGCACGCCAGAACACACACACAAGCTCACTCCTACATGCTTTTAGACTCTCTCTCTATTAAAAGCACAGATATGCACTCGTACATAACATGGCCAAAAGTATGTGGACAGCAGAAGATTCTTGCCATGTGAGATTATTGAACGTCTTCTAACCTGCTGCTCTGACTGCCTCCACCCTTCTGGTTTTGATGTCGGGTGATCAGGTCTGGCTCACAGTCGGGATGCAGGTTCAACCCAAAGGTGACGTCCAAGTTCCTCCACACCAAACTGGGAAAACCATTTCTTTATGGAGCTTTGTGCTAAGGCTGGCAATGTAACGATATATACATTGTTATCCTGATATAAGACTATAGAGCATTCTAGATTTGGGTTTCATTATATATACGTCACAGGTGTTGTCTTTTCCTTGTTTTAAAGCTGCGTTACAGTAACGACTGTTCTAATACTTACCACTTTGTCATTTCATCCACATTACTGATGATTGTTTATAGTCATCTCTACAATCCTCTCGCAGTATTGTTGTCAAGGTATGTGGTGTATCACAATATGGAGATTATCTTATTTTAATTGTTCTTATTTTATCGTATTTAAAGCCAAAGCTGCCGGCTCTGGTCTAAAGAGAAAAGGGACAAAAACTAATTGTTGTCTGTTCATTAACTGTGTGACAGAAAACTAACAGGCTACATGTTATTTGAATACTCCGTTTTATCGTTAGTCTTTTTGTTTTTATTGATCGGACAACAGGAGATATCTGATGACTTCTGCACTGAAACAGGGACGGACTAAACCGCAAATCAGTTAACCGTGAAAATAACCATAAATGATTGACAATGAAAATAATCATTAGCTGAAAGCTGTACCGTTAAAGGAGCAGGTCACCCAAAAATAAAAATTCACTCATTATCTCCTGACCTTCAAAGGTGAAGTTTTTTAGTCAACAAAACGTTTCTGGAGCTTCACAACAAAACGGTGTTTCAGCATAAACAACTGAAGAATGAGATGACTCCATACGGCTCGTCAGATGTTTTCCACGTCTCTGGAGGCCTCAAGATCCAACATTGATTTGAAAAGAAATGATTTACACTATTTTTAATCATCACTTTTGCTGATAAGTTAATATTGTTTGCACTTCTGGAGACTTGGATTACAGCAGACGAGCTGTATGGAGCCATTTTTTACGTTTTTAGGAGAACGCTGCAACGCTGTTTTGCTCTGAAGCTCCAGAAATGTTTTGTTGACGTCAAAACTTCACCTGACTTTCCATCAGCATGGAGGCAGGAGATGATGACTGGATTTACATTTTTTGGCTGAGCGTTTCTTTTCCAATTTCACAGAGGAAGAACTGACAAACTACACTAAAGTATTCTGACAAGAGTGTCCACTTACTTCTGGCCATCTAGTGTACATGCACACACATACAGGACACACTCGCTCTCCACACACTAAAGGCACTTGCACATTGCTGTACGTTCAGTATCTGCACACACACACACACACACACACACACACACACACACACCGCTCACCATCTGCTCCACTGCTTCAGCCTCCAAACAGAGAAAGAAGAAACTGTTCTTCTCCTTCATCTGCAGCGTTCAGAGAAGAAGCTGAAATCTGAACTGAGAATGGACCGAAGCTCTTCTGCGTTCAAAACAAAATCTGCAAATCTGATCCTGGACCCCAGACTTTATCTTCAAGGACAGAAACTAGTCGCCGCTCGAGTCCTCGCTAACACCTGAAGGCTCCTTCAGACCAGGAGCTGGACTGGAGTTTTATTCCGGATCAAACGCCACTTGTCGTCCTCCTCCTCCTCTTCATCCACATCGCTGCTCGCTCAGCTCCGATCGTCTGAGAGCTCTGTCCAACACACACGCAGCCCGCCGACTGAGGACGAGCGAGCTTCTGTGTGTGTTTTAGAGAGAGAGAGAGAGAGAGAGAGAGAGCTAGAGACGCCACATGCTGCCGCTGAGCTGCTGTTAATGGTGTGTGTGTGTGTGTGTGTGTGTGTGTGTGTGTGTGTGTGTGTGTGTGTGTGTGTGTGTGTGTGTGTGTGTGTGTGTGTGTGTGTGTGTGTGTGTGTGTGTGTGTGTGTGTGTGTGCGCTCTTCCTCTCTGCGTTGTTCTGAGTGTGTTCTGTGCATTAAAGCAGTGTTTGACAGAAATAGTAACAGCAGAGTGTTGCTGCTGCAGGCTGAGCTGAATGAATGAAGAGAGTATGGGAGAGAGAGACTGACAACATGTAGTATTTCTGTACAGGAGGAGAGGAAGCGCAGTGAAAGGATCAGGCTGAGTACGCCTCACTGCAGGCTGGAGGTTGGGATTAGGCTACATGCGCGACCTCCACCCCCAAAGTACCCTCGCGAAGTTTGCTGCCACCCTGTGGTTTAATCGTGCCACTGCAGCTCACAAAGATTTTGTCCATTTTTTTGTTGGTTTGTCAGCAGGATTACACAAAAACTATTGAACTGATTTCCACCAAACTTGGATGGAGGATCGGTCTCGGCTAAGAATAGACCCCATTAAGTTTTGGTGCAGATCCAGATAAAGAGACAGATTCAGGAATTGTTTCTATTTCCTTTGAATAGCGAGAATTTTGTTAATTTCTCAAGGAATGCATGAATCTTAAGTCTGCTATCTATGAGTGAGGACAAAAGTGGCATTTTTCCACCAGCGCTTTTGGTCGTGCCGAGTCAGATTTTGCTTTTCCATCACCAACTTTTTACAACACTGAGTTGAGCCGAGCCGAAAGGTTCTGCTCCAGAGTAGGGCCAAAGCGTCTGCCCCGCCTCCGCAAAGGATTGCGTTGACGTCCCGCGACTGCAGCCAACTCTGACAAGTACTGTCTCTCCCTCAAATCGATACTCAACTCATGTCTGTGCAGGAAACCTGAGAGAAAGAGGTTTTTAGAAGTCAGTGTGTTCAGCTCTTCTAACTGAGTCTCTTTAGTTTCTCTCGTCCTGTTTGTTCTGTTTCATCGTGTTCACTTTCAGCTGTTTCGGGAGTCATGTTTAGTTACTGCTGCTGAAAACAACGAAAAACACCAGAGGAGACTGTTGGGCTTTGGCCGAGGTATGCGCTCGCCTGAGTGCCATTCTAATTCAACATGTCTTGCTTTGTTCATAATGCCTCCTGCATCGTGGCCGGAGGGATTATCGATTTCAGTCTCATTCTCGTTATCAGTCTTTCGAACGCGATATCTCAAGAGTGCCTTCAGCACCAAAGACATCTAATTACTGTATTCAAGTCTTAGTTTCAGTTTAATAGCTGTGAGGACGACTCGAACACTTAATCTTATAACTAAAACCATTTTGTGTTTTTTGCCCTTCACGTTTTATTACAAGAATTATCTCGTGTTCTCTAAACTCCGGCCAACAGAACGTTCTCACAGCAGGACGTTAAACAACTTTTGGATTCATTAGGACATAAGATCCAAGTGAAAATAAGCTCGAGTGTATCTGCTGCATTTTTGCTGATGTGTGGATATTTCTCTCTAAAAAAACAAATCTAAATACTAGAAATGATGAGCGTTGCTTATTCACTGTGAAACTTTTCAAAACAGCTGACAGATGTATCATCAGAGTCTAAACTACAGTTGGATCAGCAGCGAGGAAAAACCTCAATATTTCATGAGAAACTGTCCAGGTCAGTCTGTGTGTTGCCATGACTGCGTTGTTTCAGATGAGATAAAACGGGGTAAGATAAAAAATGTGTTAGTCACTGTGATGAAAGTGGCCGGTGGCAACAGATTTGTAGCAGGAGACAAAACGAAGTCTGAAAAATGACTTCCAACAGGAGAGCACGTCAGAATACTGAATACATGCACATATGAACATATAATCTTTGCTGGCGGAAAATTGGACCATTACATTTTAACGCCCTCAGAGGTGCACTCGCTTTTGCAGCTTAAAAAGATTTTATTTCAACACTCGACACACAGCTACATCACATGGGAGAAGTTGGGAGAAGCAGTCAAATCAAATGCACACATGTAAGAAACATAATGCAGCTGCAGATTCTCTGTTTCTGTCACTTGTCCTGAGAGCGTGCACACCTTAAGATGTGTGTGTGTTATTGACGTCGGGTTGAAAAGTAGAATAAATGTGTCGGATGTGTTTTGTCCCGTCGTGGACTCGTCCTTGCTGAGACTGCAGACTGCAGCAGAAACAGTGCAGCTGCAGCGCTGAAGGGCGGCGATAAGGACGCAGCCGACAGGAAAAGAGGAAAAAAAACAGAGAAATGAAATCAAACAGCAGAGCAAAGCCGCAGACCACTGAGTCTGCAGAGAGGCTATTTTAAAAGAATGAAGGAGAGGGATGCCTTAAGAGGTTTAAAGGACCCAAAGGTCACAGCACTCCCTGAAATGCAGCGTCACATTTGACTACAACACTCCTGCTTCACACTGAGCTTGTAGACTTGTCCCAGTTCAAACTCTCTTAAATGACTGTTTAGCTCTTCATCGTGCAGGCAGGGATCTCTCAGTGTCCTCAGCGTCAAGGGCAACACATCACCTCATACATAGAATAACAGGACACATGACTGAGTTCACCACACCCTCCCTTTATCAGACTGCTTCTAATGATGAGGAATACAAACTAAAATATTTTCATAGCTATGAATTCATTTAGCTCCACAACAGTTCACATGAATATACGGCCCCTAAAATATCTCAAAGAACTTCATAAAAGCTCAGTTTAAGATACAATATGTAAGAACTCTGCGTTAAAATGTCTGTTGTTGAGTTGTGTTCTTACATTATCCCAACAGATTTCTTAATTGTACATTTGCCATGAGCTAGCAAGCAACAGCTCTGAGTGAACTCAGCACTCAGCAGAGACTCTGGTTCTGGTTCTGGTTCTGGTTCTCTCTCTCTCCTCTCTGTAACGTTACATTCATGAAGTAAAGTACATTTCCCCTCCAGCTCCAGTCAGCAGTCAACATTACAGAACAGAAACACCCGACAGTGGAGGTCACCTCCGGATCACTGCTGCAGTCAGGCTGATAAACAGGAGTGAAGATAAATCCACTTTTTAATCCCACAAGTTACAAAGTAACTCTGAGCTGTCGGTGAACGTCTCCAGATCAGAGCAGAATCTGATGAGACTCCAGGTGTTTATTCCTCCAGAAGGTCTGGATCTGCACCCGGCCCTCCCCACACACGACCATCGTCTTTTGTTTCGATGCAGAGACCCTTGCATTAGAAATAACATATCCTTTACATGTTTCTGATCAATATGTAATACAGATGCCAGCACGTACAGTTTTTAATTGCATGAAATGAAAAAAATAAGAAAAAGTGCTCTGGAAGTGTCGGCTATGATCGATCTGGGCAATATGGAAAAATCACATCACCATCATCATCAATATAGACAGAGACTACACGAGGTAATGATCTCATCACAGCTAATGTGTCATCATCCAACTTTAATGACTGACTTTCCAAAAATAAATAGACCGTTTGCAAGCATGCAAAGCAAACTTAATAGTTCATAAAGATAAAAAAAATCAATAAAAAATTATAAAAAGTCTTTTAAAATGACATCAAGGTAAAAAAAAAAAGCTATTATTCTTGACTTGGTCACACCTGAATTCCTACAAACTAAACAGACAGCAGTTTTCTGTGCTTCAGCATCGGAGGAGGATCTGCAGTCTGACGGCTCGATAACAAGAAGCTCAAAAGGCAGAAATGACCAGAAATAAAAGGTTTTGCAGCTGCTCTGCTTTTCCAATAACACCAGTACACAAGAGACTCCACATGTCGCCTCGTATCACTCATCTGAGTGTGTGTGTGCGCGCGCGTGTGTGTGTGTGTGTGTGTGTGTGTGTGTGCGTGTGCGTGTGCGTGTGTGTGCACGCTGCCGACCAGCTGTCTGTGTGAAGAAGAGTTTTCATTATTGAAGTAACAAAAACAGTTGCAGTTGTGATGTTGGTGCGAGTGGAAACTGCTCCCTCTGGTCCTCTAACGCTGCGGCCGCTGACTGACGATCGGCTGTGGACGAGGCCTCTGGATCAGACTGGATCGTTGTGTGTCAGCAGGTTGACTGTGTGTTCATTTTCCCTGGTTGCACCAGCGACCTGAAGCTCTATGGCTCCCTCTGCTGGTTGGGCAGTTGGTCCACTTCAAATTTCCCGACCCTTTTGCGGCCAGGTTCATCTCAATTTGTTGAGAACATCTTAAATTTATTTTCTCACATTTTGACCCAAACACCTTCTGAGCAGGACAGTTTGCAGTTAGAAGGTTGTCAGTGCTCTTTGGTGTACAAACTATGAAATGAAGACATTTCTATGACATGCTTAGGATTTTGGTATCAAAGGGTTTTGGTTTCTGTTGGAGTGGTACTGACCAATCACCTCCGAGCAGGCTTTGGTGGCATGCAGAGCACATTGATCTCAGAACCAATTAGCTGATGATTTAGCTTTTTAAAAAATCTGCATTCAGATAAATTAAGAGTCCTCTCTCAACTCAAACTCCATTCTCGCCTCTCAAGTTGCTGATCGGACTGGAAACAATGATCAGTGCACAGAAGAGGAAATCTTGGCCCGGATATCCGTTGCCCATAAATCTGCTGGCTACACTGGCGGCGCTGAAAACTTGGCCGTCTCCCCCAGAGATTAATCGCTGTCAGACAATAGCCAATGGGTTCTGAGATTGCTGTTCTTATCTTAGTTAGTTATCAGCCGACACATACGCTGATGATGACACATCTGTGACAAACGTTTCATCAACTCCATTTTCTAAGTTGAAACCAAAACTTTATTAATCATTAATAATTTTCTGTTCTAGATCAGTTATTAAGCACTAATAAGAACACATTTGGGGTTCTAGTTCAGATTTAATCATAATTATAATTCATTGTGTGTATTTTTTTTATTATATAAAATATATATTCACTCCTCCAATTGCCTTTCCGTGACTTTGTCACAAGCTGTTTCTGATCCAGTCTAATTCCTTACAGTGATGCTAATGTTAGCATTAGCTTTGATAAAGCAGCGCTCAGTCCTGAGTGTAACCTGTGACCGCACATAATAACAATGTTGCTGATGAAGCGGTAACTCTTGGTCTTGGAAGCATCATGGTGTACATGGTGGTATATACAGTTAGTACTGTAGGTAGTAAGCTAGTCACCCAGATGGGCTAGCATTAGCAGTTTATATTAAAGCAGTTAGCCTTAGCTCTTGTATTTTTGGTTCTGGAAAGCTGATTAAAAAACAAGACGACCCTCCAAACTTCCTCTGCAGTTGGACAGTTGTTGTTCAGGGCAGGGTTAGTGAACACGGAGGTGGATGACAAAACTCGCCAACACGTCGTGTGACGCCTCCAGCACACATCTGTTCATCAGGTTCCTAAACGCTTGATGTGCACCTCACTTTGATACTCGCAGTAATAAAGCTGCTACAGTGCTGTACTGAGGGACTGAGGGTGTCATTACCGAGTCTGCAGGGAACACACACGCCATCAGGCTCATCAGTGTTTACATCCCTTCATTAGTGTCTGGACACCACGGAGGTGAACTCAGGGTCGAATTGATTTCCCGTCCTCCTCTTTTCTTCCACAAACACAGCAAACCGTTCAGCATCATCTCTGCAGAGTCCATCTTGTCCTGCGTCTGTCTTTAATGAGTGTGTGTGTGTGTGTGTGTGTGTGTGTGTGTGTTTTCTATTTTTAGCTATCGGGGTGCAGTTGTCCTTGGATTGCCTGGAAAAGAGGTTCTGGGCCATCGCCAAGCAGGTGACCAGAAGACTCACTCTCACACATGTTGGCTGATGTCACTTCTGGGGACATTTCATTGACTTGTGTTTATTCCTGAGAGGCTGACTGTGACCTTCACTTTAAATTATCCATGAAAAGCTCTAATCCCTCAAACATTAATCTGACCACAGTGGCACAAACCTGATAGAGGAATTTTATCAACAAAGTTTCTGTTTACATTCGGTGTTTCTCTCCAAAACTCATCGTGTGTGTCCTTCACGTCTGACAAAGCTGAATTTAAAGCTGACGATGTTTAAACCGTCATTGTTTACATTCATGCTCTGCTGCATCTCTTGGTGCGCTCTACTGCCACCTGTAGATCAGTGGAATAACACAAAACGATCAGCCAGAGTGTGCTCGTACCAGGACGTTATAATTATACCTGGACACAGCCATGGAGGCCAAGTCCCAGTCATTTCTATGGAAACTGCTCTGTGGCGTATGAAGCCAAAAAGACTTGACTGTTTTCCGCATAGCTTCTGCATGTGCGACCCGTAGAGCACGTGCAGCCGAGAGTTTCGCCGACTAACTTCCGGGTTAGCGCCCGGCTAAGTTGAATGGGGATGTAATAATTAAATTGTGCGGCTCTTCTAGACGTTACAAAAAATGTTTTACTGTAGAGAAGAATGGAGGACAAATTAAGTTCAGTACTTTGTGTAAAATATCCGCTCTTGCAGGTTTGGTCTCAAAACCCCGACTGTGCTGAAGTTTGAGGGAAGAGAGTCCAAAAGGGAGGAAACGATCACGCTAGCTGTGTTGCTCCGTGTCCTGTGGGAGTTTAAACTGCTCCACAAAGACACTCGGTCTGATCTGCAGTCAGGCTGGAGTGTAATAGTTAGCGACTGACCATGCAAATATGAAGTGCATCACTAAGTTTCCAAGGACGAACAAATGAATTTTGCTGTGATCATCCAATAATAATCCTCTGGATTCAGAGGTCATTATTTCAATTTTCCATTTCCTTCAGCAGGGACCAGAGCCCATTAATTGTATTCACTAAGTCTCTTAGACTTTTCATATTAAGATTAAAGTGGAATATGCACAGAATAAGGTCCCATTAAGATGTAAAGCAACTGGATGTGACCCTTAAGAGACCGAAGTAAAGATGAATGTATCTTTGTACTTCAGCCTAATCTCACTTTCATGACTAAGAGTTTTTATTATTTAATTTAAAGGAAAGCTGAGACATTAAATCCACAGATTTAAAGACTCAATTAACTCTATTCTGAATAAATGAGCCCCACTATTAAAATCCAAACACCATGGTACCTGTGCTAGCATGCTCTCACTTGTACGTGCTAAAGGTTAGCTTGTTCACACACAGTAGTTTGTATTATTTACTTACAAGGTGAAGATATTAACTAAACTGAAAACTGTTTTATTTACACAAATAATAAAAACAACCCGAAAATGTTAATATATTAATCTACATGTATGGGAAATATATGTTTGTTGCATACAGTGGAGCTACTAAACTAAATGTATCAAATGAGTGGAGTGGAGAGGAAGTATAAAGTAGCAGAAAATGGAAATACTCAAGTAAAACACCTCAAAACTTGACTCAATCAGTCAATCAATCTTTATCTGCATTGCACCAGTTCACAACAAAAGTCGTCTCCTGACACTTTACAAAGTGAGCAGGTCTAGAAAATAGAGACAGTGGCAAGAACAGGAAGAAACCTCGAGCAGAACCGGGCTCAGTGGGCGGACTTCTGCCTCCACCAGAGTAAATTGTACTTTGGTTTATTTTGTCACTGGTTGTTTGAAATTTTGACACAAACAGTTTCATTTTTACTGCAACTGAGCATCAGACCCAAATATCGTTTAGGCCATATCGGTGCTCAGCCTTGTATTCACTCTGTGTGAAGTTTCTGAAGGACTCACAATAACAACAGTTACAAAAAAAGGGTTAACCCCAACCCAATTTACCTTCAGACTTTTAGTCCTGTTACAAAATGTGTCCCCAGAAATAACATGAGACAGACAGCATTCACACACACACACACACACACACACACACACACACTCACTCTCGACAGGCCTTTGACCTTGTGAACGTCTCCTGCAGTTCAGTGAAGCAGAGCTGCAGCTGAACGAGTGCAGATGTCCTGTAGAGGTTGATGGTGCAGATAACGTTATTAATGAGAGCTGACAGCTGCGACAGGCTGCGTTAATATATTCACTGCTGACATTAGCTCAACTGACCTCAGAGCACATTTACATCCGGTCCCCACGGATTTACAGCATCTCAAGTTTTTATAATGTTTCTTAAGTTAAATGAAAAGTAAAAGTTCATCTGAAACGCGGCTGCGTCTCTGAGCCGCGGAGCAGTTTGTATTGTATCTAACATTAATAGTCTGTTCCTGTCGAGTCGTGCCCTGAAACGGGACTTATCATCTGCATTTGTGGCCTGTTGCATTTGATTCGCTGCCTGAGGAAACTGAAGCCGTCAGCGGATCTATTTTAAAAAAACGCCCACATTTTGTAGAAGCTGCACAACTCTGTGACCATTTAAACCATGTTAAATCTTTAAAGCCAGCTAAGTGATGCAGCTCGACTGTAAAACAGAGCAAATCTGAAAAGATGGTGGAGGACTGGAGCACAAAGTCTGTTCATGTAGATCTTGATTTATTTTTTGATTCAACAAACTAAATACACAAACTCTCTTTGTGTTCATGACTGAATAAACTGAATAAACAAACTGACCTTAAAGGACAAAAACACACTTTATACTGTTTTTAATACTGTTTGTGTTTCTTCCCCCCCCCCCCCCGCTGCTTCCAGCCCAGTGACACAGACGTAAGTAAACACTTGTTAATGATTATTGATTCAAAGCTTGATCCTGGTTTTCTTTTACGTCAGTTTGAATCAGTTTTAGCAGCCGATGTTACGGATAAACTGAATGTTGAGCTCGGTTTGTTTGGCACTGGTTCATCACTGCTCTGTATATTTTCATTAACAGCTACAGTCTTCACATCATCACATCCTGGTTACTTCAGTTTAAATTAATTGAATACAGACAGTAACAGGTGGAAGTACTCAGATCTTGTACTTAAGTAAAAGTAGCAGTACCACAGTGTAGAAATACTCTATGTAAAAGTCATTTTTTAAAGTCAGTATTTAAATATTTACTTAAGTAAACGTACAAGTATGAGCATTGAAATAGGGTTAAAGAACCAAAACTAAAAACACTCGTGTCATTACGTTACTGGGATATATTTACTGATGCATTCATGTGTTTCACTTTAATTAAGTTTTATCTTAATCTTTAATACGTCATCATAATTGATTTGTTGTTGATATTTAGTTTTTTCTAAATCTGCAAAGTGACAGTAAAGTTATTAAATACATGTAGTGAAGTAAAAGTACAATATTTGCCGAATGTAATTAAGTACATTTACGAAAGTACTGTACAATAGCAGTATTTCAATTTTCTGCTACTTTATACTTCCGCTCCACTACGTTTTGGAGGTAAATATTGTACCTTTACTCCACTTCATTTATTTAATAACTTTAGTTACTAGTTACTCTGCAGATTACCTGCTGCATCCGAGCCGAAGAATCACATTTAAATAATTAATTTATCGGCGAGTGAAACTGATCGAGACTCTGACTCAGCTGCTATTTGTGTGGGTGACTTTCACTTTTACCAAAGTGATATTGTAAATTAATATCTTTACTTTTACACAAGTGAACTTTTGTTTTTTTACAACACTGATTGTTTTGGAGTAAAAGTACAAAGCAGGAGAAAATGCAAGTAAAATTTAGGCTACTTGAGTAAATGTATTTGATTACTTTCCACCGCTGACACTTGCTAACTTCCTTTCTACAGTTACTTTGTGTATGTTGGTAATTTCAGGTCATAATTTATATTTAATTCTCAAACTCAAGAATCCAGTTCCAGCTGGTTATTTTTGATCAACTTGGCCGAGATGATTTTACTCTAAATGTTTCCCAGGTTGTAATTTAACTACCGTCTTAAAAGTTCAGAATATTTGTTTCCTGGAGCTTCTCGTCAGCTTCCTCCCGTGTGCACTGAGCTGTCAGTGTGTCGATGACCTTTGACCCTGCCTCTTCTCTCTCTCAGTGTACAACCATCGAGGGCAGGTGTCCTCTCAGCTGTGAGAGTGTTGTAAGTATCCTGCCTGCTCTGTCTGCTCGTCACCAAACATCAGTCCTTCATGTTGAAAACACAAACACACACTTCTTCCTTCTGCTTCCTGTTCAGGATCTCAACTGTTTCCTGGTCGACAACAACGGCTTCATCGTGCTGTCCAAGGAGAGGAACGAGGTAAGACCTCACCTGACTGTGATCAGTCTGAGAGGACGCAGATATGTGAGAAAAACTGCCGTTAGGTCCTTTAAGTAATTAATTAAATGGGAGCATGCTGACCTGATTGGTTTAAACCTACTTGGAGTCAGGAAGTTGATACTTAAAACAATCTGGATGAGTTTTGGTGTCAGGAGATGACTTTTTAATGTGCTCATAAACAACATCTGGATGGCTCACAGGATTTGAGGAGAGTTTTGGTCTTAATCTGTCTGTGTGGTGCTTTAGCAGTGAAATATACAGCAGCTGCTGCACCTGCTGACCCCGACTGACCGTGGGCGGAGCTTAACCAGAGCGGTGCGAGCTGCCGGATCAACCGTCAGTTTAACGTTTATAAGGGCAGGTCCGTTTTTTTTAAACCTGCGCTCTATATTTACATGTTTTGGTGTGTAAATGATTCATACTTACCAAAAGTTTTGTAATCGGTCCAATAGATCGCCTCAGCTGGCAGCAACAACGCGGCTGCAACGTAATGTTTTGGTGCAACTACGACCGTCAGAGTTACGTCCACGGAAAGTTCTTGGTTTTGCCTCTAAAACGCTGAGGTTATTATTCTGAGTATCTGACATCATTACTGAAACGATTCCTGTGTGAACTTTTTGACCATTTTGTAACCAGAAACACGAGTCTCATTCAAGGAGAAGTCTCGCTGTGAAATCCTGTGAGATGTGAGTTGTTGCAGGAAGACGACAGCGGAAACGTGAGTCAGAGTTGGAGAGACGAGTTTGGAGTTGAGGAACTGTCGGCAAGAATTTCTTTCCAAAGTCACGTCTGAATATCGGATTTTGACAATACTGAACGAGACTTTTGTTTCTGGTTATAAAACGGACCTTATCATTAACAGGAACTGACCCTCCCTCAGTCCCGCCCCTTTACACCCTGTGGACCAGTAACAGTTGAGCAGGCGTAGCACCTGGATGAAGCTCAGTGAACTTTTCCGTTTTCTGCTTGATCCATCTGTATTGAAAAGAAAAACAAGTTGATAAGAGGGTTTAAAGATATCACTGGGGGATCTCTGAAAGCGGCACTCGACCCCTGACCGTGTGGAAGACGTGTTTATTCCTTGTCTTTCAGAGCTGATGCTGATTATTAGTGATCCAGGAAACCGATAACCGATAATTGAACCTATGTGGTTGGATATAGTTGAGAACTACCAGTGACAAAATGTAACCAACTATAATTTATTAAAGCACTGTGCTTAATAACTCAATATTTTTGTTTTCTATTAATATTTTCACATAACCATTTATCTGATAACTTGAGCAACTAGATTATTTGCTGATTCAGTGCTGATTGGCTGTTACTCGTGACATCAGAGTGTTGTGGACGCTGAGTACACAGAGTGGTGACCACATACAGAGAAAGGATCCAAAGTACTGCATTTTTAAATGTATTAGTTTTATTGGCCATCAGTCACCAAACACACCGAATCAGAAAAATGCTGAATATCGGCCCGTGTTAATCGGTCTACCCATAATACATATAGTACTTTATTGATCCCAAGAAGAGGAAATGGGCTCACACCCGGCAGTGCTGACTGATGATGGTGTCGTCCTCGACCTAAATGAAAAGTTTGTGTGGCTTTCTCTTTTTCCTTCAGCCCAGCATGGTCTGAAGGTCTCACTGTGTCGTTTTTCCGAGTTCATAAAACAACTTCTTGAATCGACTCCCAGAAACTATGAAACACTGCTGCAGCCGGCTAAACATTTGGTTTACTTTTCATCTGATGTCTCTTTCTGGCCCAAATGAGCTTCCATACATCTCAGATATCGTTTTGAAGGCCTTCAGAGGGTCAGTCTGTGTGTAGAGACGTGGAGCCTGTGAGCCTGCTGTCCATCTGACAGCTGCTCGTTAGCTCCGGATTAACTCAGCCTGTTAAGAGCCGTATTAATGAGGATTAATCCAGAGCCCACCATGCCACAACACACACACACACACACACACACACACACTCAGCTGAGCAGCCACACCCAGTTCATGCCCCACACTTCTATTTCAGTTTAATCTGCCTCCAGAGCTTCAGCGCTTACTGTTTTGGTTCAGGACCTGTTATCGGGAGTCGAACCTGTGATGTTTGTACTACAGGACGGTATGGGTGCCCGCGAGGCTGCCAGCTGTGCAGCAGCAGCTGGCTCTGCCGCAGCCAGATGAGGTTAAGCTGTCGTCCTGTGCTATCTGTGAGGCTGTCAGGGTCAAATGAGCGTTCAGTTTTAGAACAGCTGGATGAATGTAAACATGAACTCCACGGTCTCTTATTAATGTAAAGCTGGTGACAGCACATCGCAAGTGGACAGCTGTAAGTCCAGGTGAACGAGACGCATCCAGGACACGTTTAAGATCCGATCACAGCGTCTGGGTCGCATGTGAACACACTCTTTTAGCAGTGTGTACTCACATGTGTCCTGAGCCACACTCAACAAACGTCCTCTGTGAAACAAGAACAAGCCACAACAGCAGGCAGAATGGATTACACAGTGTCTGATTTCCATCCTCTGTTACCCTGCCAACGTTAACGTCACCAGATGTTTGTGAACACACTTTCCGTTTCAACTGATCCAACCACTAAACTAGTGACCACAGCATCACCAGACTCCCTCAACAAAGCACGTGATTTTCAGAGTTGTTGCATGAGGAGAAACTTAACAAACTTTGTGCAACGGCTACAACAAATTCTGAGTCATTGGTGCCTTCTTGTTAATTCGGCAGCTTTTGACCATATCGTGTAAAGATGGCCGCTGTGACAGCTCAACAAGAGTAAGGCCAAAACACCTCAATCTCCCCGCGGTGACTGCTGCAGTACACGTCATAAATCCCGTCCACTCAGTGTTTACAGATGGGACGTGAGCCAAACTGGAAAGTTGGTTCCTGTCATTTTAGCTTGTTTTTATCATGCTGTTGTTTGATAAAGTTTTACTTTTTCAGATACGTTTGGTTTTAATAGGTTATTTGCTCGGGGTGAACATTATGATTGAAGGTGTTTCGGCGGGAACTTCAATGCTGATGTAGCAGAGACACACAGTTCATCTTGATATATGTCGATCACTCTGTAGTATGAGACTGAGTGTAACTTAAAGCTACGTGTAGTTTGAGTAAATGCAAAGTTGCTATGAGACAGAATGTTTGGTTTAAGAAAATGAATCATATCTAAGCACTAACACAAAGTGACCAAAAACCTCCAACATGGCTGCCACAGGGGAGAGTTTAATCACATGAAAGTCTTTATTATGTTTCTTTTTCTTTGTAAATGACTTTAACTTCCAGCAAATGTTAGTGGTGAGATTTGTGAAGACGAACAGCTTCTACAGACGCAGCAACATGTTGTGTTGGAGAGAATCCTTAAAGCAAGAATCATTTACTGTAGAAGCTCATTTTTCATTATTTGCATGTCCGCTGTGTTCCCAGTGGCCTTACTAAGCAGATATTATGATAAAGTGCTTCCTCCATGTTTTGCTGAGCTCTGGGCTTTATAGAAAGTTTGTGGAAACACCCAGAAACCTCCCCGGTGTTGAAGCTGCTGTGGTGTGAAGGTGCAGATCGTAGTGCGTTGCAGGGCACGGTACATTTTTAATCAGTAGAGAAAATTAAGTCGGTGCTGACTTAAAGAAATAGGTCAGAGTGAGGAAGTGTAGTGAGCAGGGTGACGGTGCAAAACGCAGGGCCTGTTATTGGTCGCGTTGGCCGTATGCAGAGGAAATGTCTGTTTGATCAATGATCCTGTCTGAGAAGCTGCTGCAGGACTCCACAGTTCATCCTCAGGAGGGAACAGGTCAGACTGATAAACACGACCTATTACGTCCCAGAACGTCCTCAGATTAATATCAGTCACACCACAAAACTAAGAGGCATCCATGTTTCTGTTACTAATTACTAGTGGTCACTGTGTTTATCAGGATCGATACTGATTATTAGAAATCAACACAACCGATGACCAATATTTGGAGAACAGTTCTGTTCTTAATGTAAATAAAACTTTCAGGAACTTGAGTATTTCCATTTTCTGATACTTTAGACTTCCTCTCCACTACATTTATTTTTATATATTTAGTCACTAGTTACTTTGCAGATTCATATTATTTTATTGTTTATTGGCTGTTAACTGTGACGTGTCACCAATCAGGTGACAGAAAGTCACTGATACAGAAAATCAGAAAAATGCTGAATATCGGCCCCGATAATCGGTCTGTCACTGCTGGTTGTATCCTCTGTGCGGGGCCATTTTAGTACATCTCAGACTCCATCCTTTAATGAAAATATAACACAAGAGTGCTGTAAACCTTCTTATAAAAGACGCTGCTGATTTATTAAAGGTCATCATAATCATTCTTGGATCAGCCGGTAAAGATCTTTGCTTATATGCTTTAAATTAGACCCTGTGACAAAGTTCTTCTAGTTACAAGATTAAGTTTCTCAGAACCAGCAAGAACAAATCGCAGTTCCAAGTTTCTTATTAAGATAATTAAGATAAAATAAAAACTGCCTGGTAGGAAGGAATATCCTGTCAGACAGAAAACAGCATATATTGCCTTAATTTAAGATATCACTTAGATTTCCCTTTTTGCAGTGTGCTAACGCGGTCCTGTATATAATGAAACCGTTCTGCACGGGATTTCTGCAGACTGCGAGCAGAACTGAACCTTGTTTTGCTGCTGTACATCCGCAGAGCTCCTGGCAGGAGTTCGACTCTGGCACTTTTACGGGCCCTAGGTTTTTGTTTACCCCAGCACGTTTACCCGCTGCTGCTGCTGCTGCTGCTGCTGCTGTCAGATAAACAGAGGGTCAAGTTTCAGCATAAGCAGCATCCGACTGCTAACGCTCAGCAACCTGCGAGTCCTCCGAGGCTGCTGGGAAAATCCCGTCCAGACGGAGATAAAGTGTGGGCAGGGAGCAGCTTGTAAACGTGAAGAGAGCTGCTGAGACAAAACGCTCTGAATAATTCAAAGACTCTGCTGCTGCTGAGGGCCGGAGAGCAGCGACACACTGCAGACACACACAGAGGACTTTAAATCACACTGTAACACTTCACGCCATCTGTTTCACTCCGGCTGTATTTACTCAACAACCAGACCTTTCATTTTTATTCACACCCATCTGTTATGTTGTTAGTCTCAGACCGGAGGACACGATCTCCTGCAGGAAGTAAATTAATTACAGTGAGGATAATTTCATTTGTGACTGTAGACGTGAGTCTTTAGGGGGATTCTGGTTCTGTCTCTATCAGAAACATTTTAATATTTGTAAGAGCTACTTGTGATGTGAAAGTGTTTCTTTGTGTTGGGATTCAGAGAAAAAATACTGGTTTACAAAAATAAATAAAAAGAATTACCGCAGCAGCAGGAGAGCACAGCGAGAAATGATCAAAACTTTATTGATCAGAAAAACAATAAAGACAAAATAAGATACAGTATTCATTAAGAAAACGCTTCTCTTTTTTTTCAGATTGAAATAAATCTCATGTCTGTGTAACTACGGAGCTGGAGCAGGATGTGCTCAGTACGGAAGCCCTGATGGGACACAACGAGTTGTTTTTCTGAGTTGTAAAAAATGTTTTTTCATGTTGTAGCAGAGTGATTTTTGTTTTTTCACGCAAAAAATACTTTTTTTTTCAGTGTGTGGAATTTCTTGAGCCATTTTCTACGTTTTAAAAAAATATATATTTTCACCTGAATTTTCTTTTTTCCGTGTGTTCGACCAGCTGGAAAAAAAAATTGATCCCTTTTCTACGTTGTGAAAAAATGTTTTTCATGTGTGAAACCAGCTGAGGAGACTGAGACTGAGGTTTCTTGTGTGTGGAACAGAGTTATTTTTTTTTTTTCCTGAGCCATTTTGTAAGTTGTTTAAAAAAAAGGGATTTTTACATTTTTTCATGCGAAAAGAACGTGACAAATAAATTAATTTATTTTTGTTTGTGGAACAAACAAAAATAAATTAATTTATTTTTGTTTGTGGAACAAAGCGGTGAAAAACATTCTGGATCAATTTTCTAAGTTGGAAAAAAAATGTTCACGTGTCACGCTGACGGGGGGAAAAACTATTCTTGAGATTTTTGTGGAAAAAAATTTTTTGTGTGGAGCCAAGTGGAAAAAAATGTTCTTGAAATTTTTTTTTTTCAGTGTGTAAAACCGGATGAAAAATGTTTTTCTTGATTTTTCTTGTCTGGAGCGTAGTGGCAAAAAATTCTTGAGATTTTTTTTTTTTCCCCATGTGAAAAAAAAATGGTGTATGGAGCCGAGTGAAAAATAGGTTCTTACAAAAGTTGTTTAAAAAAACATTTTTGTGATTGAATTTCTTTTTTTTTTTTTTTTTGAGCCGAGTGAAACAAAACAAGTTTTGATCCTTTTTCCAAGTTGTTTCACCGAGTGAATAAAACACTGCGGCGGCTCTCGTGTAATGCTGATGGATAAATGACTTTCACTGTCCCCATGCTGCTGAACAACATGATGGAAGGACTAATAACCTTTTTCAACCTCCATCTCACAAAAATGTCTCAATTGTCCTTCAGGGCTTCCGTAGTTTTTATGTTGCCGAACTGGAAAAACAAACTTCAACTGTTCATGTCGTCTTTTCAGGTCGGCCGCTTCTTTGGCGAGGTGGACGGGTCCGTCATGGCGTCGCTGATCAAGATGGGAATGTACAAAAAGTACGACTGACGGACGTAAAACCTTTTCTGATATGTTGAGATGTAGACAAGCTTTTCACTGCTGACAGTAAAAACACATTAAGTAGTTTTGAATTCAAGCTGAGGTTTGAATCTTCTCTCATGAAAACATTAAACACATGACGTGAAGGATTCCTCTGATGGTTCTGCTGCCGTTCTCTCTGATGTTCCTGAAGTTAATGTGAACGTTTGTCTGCAGAGTGTCGCTGTTCGACTACCAGGCGATGTGTAAGAACAGTCATCATCACGCCAGCAGCGCCCGACCTCTGCTCAGTGTGAGTCTCTCCACTACACACAATCTCCAGATGTGCAGATGTTGAACGTTTGTGATAAACTGAAGGATGAAGTGTTCTCCTCTTTCTTCAGGGCCACAGCAGAAACGATATCTTTAGCTGTAACTTACAATATAAATACTTTGTTTTGAAGTCGTTCTCACTCAGGTGGATGTTCAGGAGTCCACACCACAACTATAACCACAGCAAAAATCATGTCGGACTGTTTCTTGGTGGTGTTGATTCATTACTTTCGCTCCCGTCTTAACTTCCTCTCCTTTTTCTCCTGCAGCCGTTTTATGTCATCGCAGCGATAATGAGATGGTTCTTCTCCAACGCGCTCATGTAAGTGTCGACTGCTGCTTTTATATTCAGATTTTATGGGAACTAAAGGTAGAAAGACTGATTTTAATCCAGGTTGTGACGGTGACATGAGACACATCTGTAACCATCCAGCTTCAGGATTTTAGGCAACAGGAAGTCCAAAATACTTGATCATTTTTATTTTACGATGGCTGTCAACACTTCTAACAGTAAACTCGTCAGAGCCACGTGAAGGTGCTCATTCTGCTCTGGAGTCTGTTTGTCCTTGTTGAAATATTGCCTTAATTCTCCATATGTATAATTTAAACCAGTTACGACTGCGTGTTTATGAGGCTGTTTAAAAGTCTGCATTCATTAAGTCGTTACTCACTTAAACGCTGACGATGGTTTCTATTATTACATAAAATGAGTGTGGAGTCAGCTGCAGGTCGTGTTAATGCCGCAGTCAGAGTTTGGATCTTTGCCCGTTTTCAAACCTTAAAAGGCTGTGAAATATGTCCTGTGAATAGATTTAATATTAACGAGTCGGACCGGGCTTAATGTTTCTTTAATCAGCATGAATCAAACAAGGAGGCTGAACCTGATGGAAAAGGACGATGTGAACAAAGAGCAGTCGGATCACTGAGGAGAAAAAGACTTTTACAGGCTGAATCCTCCACAGTGGACAGATGTTAGTGGTCCAGATGTGGTGCTGTGTGGGTCCAGTTCTGTTCGGTTCTGTCTGTGTTTTACATGTTAATGAGGTGTTTGTGTCTCCTGTCAGGTTCCTGCTGGATTTTAACTTCTGCGGTCTGTGGCACTCTGATTACTTTGTGGACGGTAAGAAGTAATGGATTACAATCACAACACCTCTTCTTCCTCAGTCCAGTTGTTTGTTTGTTTGTTGTTGTTTGTGTCTCACATCATCTCACACATCACAGACGTAAACAATCTGACACGATACAGAAATATTCAATAAGACAGCCGCAGATTAAAGATCGATACAGAAAGTCAGCAGGAGAGTCGACCCGGTCAGGTCCGTCCTCTTCATCACTCTCTCATTTCTCTTTCAAAATGGCGGCTTCATCTTCATCATTACCTCCACGCTCATGTTCACCATCATCATCATCACCACCACCACCACCTGTGTTCACTGTGATCCACCTTCATCCATTCAGCCAAGGCTGGCTATCATACAAGTGAGTACAACGTGCGTGTGTGTGTGTGTGTGTGTGTGTGTGTGTGTGTGTGTGTGTGTAAAGTAAAATCCACACTTTGAGACATTTGGACGGTCGTCTTTATTCAAATTAGAAGGAATTTACTTAAGGTTTATTTCTCACGGTGTATTAATGTGTGTGTGTGTGTGTGTGTGTGTGTGTGTGTGTGTGTGTGTGTGTGTGTGTGTGTGTCTCAGCTCATAAGCAGAAGAAGGTGGAGGCTCTGCAGCCCTGCGACACGGCGTATCCCGGCTTCATGTACGACTCGTCTGTGAAAGAAGCAAACAGCCTCATCAAGTGTGGACGCTGCCAGAAGTACGACACACACACACACACACACACACACACACACACACACACACTTGAACCCAGTAGTGAAGTATTTAGATTACATTACGATTACCTTTACGTACTTAAGTAAAAATACTCCCTAAAAGTCAAACATTAAAGTTTTACTTAAAGGGTAAGTCCACCAGTTTTCCACATTAAAGTGTTCACAGGTTTTGTCTAGTTCAACTGTGTAATCACATAAATTACCTCCGGTGATCTCACTCTGCTGCCAAGCTGCATTGTGGGTAATGTAGGCAGCAGGTTTTGAAAAGGAAGAAGAATGTGAGGAGAAAAAAAAGGCTCTTCAGTTTTTACTTCATGCTCAGACGTCAAACTTCAATTCGTTGTTACAACAACAAATTGAATCTGATTTCATCTGAAGAGTCAATAACAGAAACAATCTGCTCTCTAATGACAAACACAACAACAACAACAACAACAACAACAGAGTGAATCTGAGACGACACATTAAACTGAGCTGCTGGAAGTTTATGTGTAATTTCCCTTTAAAGTCTCGACTCACGATGTGATGGAGATTAAATGATGCAGTTCAACAGATAGTTGTGAATGATGAGACTTCAGGGGTCACAGGTAATAAATGACTCGGTGTGTACTGATTGATTGATTGATTGATTGATTGATTGATTGATCGGCTGTAACTTGTTGTCTGTGTTGTTTCAGGATGTTTGTGGTGCAGGCGATCCCCGACAGTAATCTGGTTCTGGTCGTGACTCAGGCCGACTGTGACTGTTCTCGTCAGTACGGACCGATCCCGCTGGAGCCCAAAGAGATCAAATATATCCTTCACAGACTCACTGACACAACAACAACAACAACAACAACAACAACAACAGCAACAGCGCCCCCTGCTGGACACACAACCACAGTCACTGCAGGGACACAACTCTGTACACTTCTGATATTATCAATCAGACAAAGTCAAAGCGCATTAACTACAATATTGGTCAAAACTGAGTTATGACTTTGAACTTTTAAATGTTAATCTTGTGACAACATCTCTAAGATATTGATGATCACCTGTGTGTTCGCTGCAAATTGCTGCTAACTATAAAACATCACCAGAAACCAGGACAGACAGCAGAAAGTTTATCTGCTGCACTGAGCTTCGGTCAGTGACAGCGGTCTGTTAAACAAGGACCAGGTGATATCGTGTGAGAGCTTCTCGTTCTTCACTGTCTGTTTACACTTAATATATCAAACCATCTTACTGGGGTATTTTCATAAAATATTACTTGAGGATCACTTGAATTTCTCTTAATTATTCGTCTATTTCAACTTTTTAAACATACGAAAGAATTATAACACATAACAGCTGTTCTACCTGTGATGTAACATTCGGTTGGACAGTTAAAAATCTGCAGCGAAGTCACTGCGATCAGCCTTTGTTGTTGTTTGTTGTTTTCCTTAACGGCAGTGAACATAACGCCACAGTGAAGTGCAACAGGATGAAGTCACAGAAGGTGCGGCGGCGCCCGGAGTCCTGTCACGCCTACCACCCAAAGGTGAGGCTCCACCTGTCACCAGACACTCAGACAGCTGTATGAAAAACATGAGGCAGAGCAGCGCTTCTCAAACGCTGCCTCGGTTGTGACTCACACTTTTAACAGGGCTGCTTCATAACATTAAACCCTGGTGAGTGGGATGTTTAGCTCGTAGCTAATCATGGATGACGTCTGAACTGGCCGGCTCTGATGCCCACAGACACACACATACACACACACACACACACACACACCACTCAGCAAGTGTTGTTCAGCAAATAAAAAAATGCTTGTTTATTATGATGAATAGCCGATAATATAAATCTCCCAATATCTGGCGGGTACGTTGTCAGTATCATGCATCCTTCCTTTTTTATATTAAGCACTGGTACAGAAAACTACTTGTATACAAATACTTAAAAGTATAAAAGTATTGTTACATAAACACTTTTATGTTGAAATTCTCCTACAGGAAGACGCGAAGGACTGCGGTGGAGCGTCGGCCATCTCCCTGTCGCTCTCTCTCTTCTCGGCCTCTCTGCTCGTGTCGTCACTCCTCCAACATCGGACGTAGGATGAAACAACCAATCAGGACGCTCTGAGGCGGCGGCAGCGAGGACTTGAAGCAGAATGAGGAGAAGTGGAGCAGGAAGCCAGAGGATGTTTTGTTCACTCAACACGAGAGACGACGGGACGTCTCAGATTTTCTTTCCTGCTGTTCAGACGAGCTCCAGCTCACTGCAGAGGAGATTAAAGGGCTATTTGATTTTTCTCTTTCTTTCTTTTTTTTTTTTTTAATAAACTGCGTCTAGGACTATTTTCTCCTTCCTGGAATAAACTGAAGTAGCTCGAGAGCTGCAGGAGAAACAGATGGACAGATGTAAACCGTGCAGCTCGTGGAGAAACGTTGCCATTACACACAAAGAATGTAGCGTCTTTGTAGCTTTTTGATACAGAAACATTGTATACGAGTAGAGTTTTACATTCAAATGATTCATCGTTTTTTTAAAAATAGGGAATAAATCAGCAGCTCTTTGAGAGGTCGAAGGTCAACAGAAATTCAGTGGCCAAATGAAGCAGTGTCATAAATATTTACATGCAGGTAAAAGATTTGAAGTGTGTTTGGTCATGAATCAGGTTCCTGCGCAGTGAAGAAGGAAAGTCTGGAATCTGATTTTAGTGATTTGAGGTCTGAAGTTTGAAAGAAAGAGTTAAATTAATCTGAGACCAAACTAGTTTGAAAGACGATGCAGTAAAATCTCTGAACTGCCTGAATTCATAGTTTCACAAATGATGTCCGAACACTGAGTCATGTAGTGATCGTTTCCATGGATACAGTGAGTAAACAAGGCTGCACATTGAAACAGAAACATGAATAAATGTAACCTTTTTTCACTTGAACACGTTGGTTCGTCTGTTTCAGTCAGTTTATTGTCATTTCAAACAGGAAGTGGCCGAACATTTCTGCCAGCAGATCAGATTCACATGAAGAAGACAGTTTGTACGTGACGACAGGTGTGTGTTCGCTCTGCCGCTCAGGTGACCGTCACACGTCTGTCAGCTCTCTTAGTTTCAGTCTTCAGCTGGTTGCCTTGACGACGACCTCCTCCTCCGATGAGACGCCACGTCTTCATCATCAGGCCCCGACCTCGGACCTGATGGTGCGTTCAGTGACTCTCAGTCAGAAATGTTGATTTAAGTTGTAATTATTTTCTATGAAAGTCAAATTACAAGTAAAAACTTCACAATGAGAAAATCTAACTTTACATCTGAGTGAGATTTAGAGAAGCAGGTTGTCGTCACGGCCGACAGTCTCAGATCAAACTTATGAAAAGGAGCAGCAGTGTTTTGAACCCGTTCCTCCAGAACCACGGCCAACAGTGATGTCACAGTGTCCAGGAGCACACCTGGACATCACAGGGCGTCGCGATCTGAAGTCACGAGAAAAATGAGCTTTCAGTATCGTTCACCAAACTCAAAAGCAGGACCACAGATTTTCCCAGTAGTTTCTTCTCTTCACCTGATCTATTTGAGATCACTTCGCTTCAACACAGCTAGCTTAGCATTAGCCTGCAGCTGCACTGAGAACACTCATGCTGCAGGTGACGACAAGGATCATTACAAACAATGTGTATCAGCTGACATATTGTTATCGGATTATTTGACTTCCTGATATCGATCTCATCAAGAATGACAGACTAATGATGCCTGTTTCTCAGGCTGATATACACACATTTTCTAAATGATATATTTTACAGCTTTAACAAGTTTCATAAACTTTATAGTCTAAAATGACATCAGTGCACTAAAACAGGAAACTTCACTGGAAATTTAATAATAATTATTTACCCAAAGCATCTTTTTCTGTTATAATTGGCTTGTATCTGTTTTAGCGTATATATTGTCTGATATATCTTTGACAGGCCGATATGTCGCTCTGCCTTTTAGTAAATGACAGTTGTCAGAGCGTAAAACTGATCTGTTGATCTTCACAAATCCAGATGTGATAGTTAAATAGTGAAGAGAACAGTTAAACCCCTGGAGCTCACCACTTCTAATTTCCAGTTTTAACCTGGGTCTGATTCTCTTACACAGAGTTTTCTAATAAACTTAAATTTTACTGAAATCATTTCATTCTGACTGAAATTAAACACAGAAATCAAGACAAACGTTGTGAACATGAAGGTGGTTGACGGGAAGCAGCTCTCGTCGTTCAGTTGAGATTTTGATTTAAAAGAACATTTATTGTTCAGCTCTGCGTGATTCTGACAAACAGCACAGAAGATGAATATATTTCTATAACTTCAATGTTTATGTCGTAACATGTGAGGTCACAAGAGGGCGGGGCTTCAGCAGGAAAACAACTTCATGTAACAGGAGGGTTCAACTGATGAAGAGTTCAACTGATGAGTTCAACAGGAGGAATTTGTTCTTCACAAGTTTGTGAGAAACGTTGATTGAGTCTCAAACACCGACGCACCGACGTGGAGGCCGACCCGACCTACAGTCCCAGTGTTTTTGACGAGTTGGGAATGAGACTCAAAAATCAACTTTCCCCACAAACAGCAGCTTTAATCTTCTTATTTAGTTACTAAAACATCAGAAGTAACTGAAGTCCGTTCAGATTTAGCAGCTGTTTGACTTTAAGTATGTTCATGCGTCGGTCCAACCCTCCTGCTGTCACAGCACCTTCTCATTATGTCTACAGTCAGTGAGGACGCCACCTGCTGGACAACAGTGATAATGACAATGTGATAAAAGACAAAAATCCCCCTTTTACTGCTGTCAGTGTTTGAATTCTTAATACTACTTACACCAGTCGAAAATGATTAAGTTTTTAGTGTTAAACTGGAAATACTTTTATTTTTACTCTTCTGACAAACTTGATTTTGGTTTGAATTTGAAAAAGTCAAATATACGTTGTAGTTTTTATTTTCATCCACTTTCTGGTCGACTTGAGTCATTGTTCACTGCAGCTTCATCCTGAACACTGGAGGAAATAACGTGTATTTAAAAATGTGTCTCTGAATGTTTATATTTGATCTGTTTCAAAGACACAAAACACTTAATCTCACATATCAGGACACACTGATGTGTTATGTCTGTTATCTGAGGAGACTGTAAAAAGGGAATTTGTCACAGAGGCAGAAGTGAAGCTGCACAGACAGATCAATTTAATTAGTTGGCTAAAATAAATTAGGAATCAGTTTGAAACTGTTCGGCCAGAAAATGAATCCTGAAGTCCTGATAATCACTTTCTTGTCTAAATGTTTAAGGGGGATTTTTCCTTCAGAGAGAAACTGACTTCCCATCAGTCAGTGGGGCGGGTGGTGGAGCAGCTTCCTGTCGAGTTATCACAAAACACGTATACAATCATCTACACAGCATCGATGTGTTTGTATAAAATCCAAACGCAGTAAAGATCCATCTGATGAGCTACCTTGACATGTTGTAAAATCAACAGCAGGAAATAAAATCAACTTCACATCAATTCTCAAAAATATTCAAACCTATAAAAAGGTTTTAAACATGGCTGCAGAAAAGTTCAACATCAGTCAGGAAGCCAAAGTCCTTTTTAATAAAATAAATAGTCTAATGTGCATCTTTTACACAGTTCAGGAATAATAACACAGTCTGGTGTTCGTCTGTTTAAGGCCGTTGGAAACGTCTTCCTGTCCGGACTGATCGCAGCTTCAGTGAAATTAAAAGTCCACATGTAACCAGAGCCTGGTGGTTCTCAAACATTCTCTCAAATTAATCATTTATCAGCTGAAATTAATAATTCTTCCTTTTCCATGAAACTGTTAAATCAGATCCATGAGTGTTGAGGGGACAGACGGGACGAGCTGCTGCTGATAATTTGTAATGGATTTAATCATTTGAGTGAATTATTAACCTGAGGGAACCGAAGTGAACGAGGGCCTGAAATAATTCATACCCACCTCCCAGGCTCTGCAACACTGAGTTGGTTTTTTGCAGCTGGGATGTGAAGCGTTTGTTTTTCTTATCTGAGTCTTCGGCCTCTACGCCGCCTGCTGTTTGTCCCGAGTCGGGACCGTCTCCTCGGCCTCCTCCCCTCCTCTCTCCTGGTTCCAGTCTCGCAGGCCCTCCGGCAGGCTCGTGTCCTCCTCGAAGCTCCCCGTCCCCTCCACGAACTCCTCGTACGTCGACTTCTCCTCGAACGGCCGCGGGCCCAGCAGCTCCAACATGTCCGCCTTGTCCAGGACCTCCCTCTCCAGGAGACGCTTCCCCACCTGAGGAAGACATCACGGTTGAATACTGTGAATGTTCTGACGAACATCTACAACGTCCCTGAGAAAAACTCCCTTTTTTAACATGTTTTTTTTTTTTCTCCCTGAATTAAACTAAAGGTGAGTTTTATAAAATCAAACAAAATAAAATCTCCTGCCAAACTTTTTCACCTCAATTTTTATGGAAAAAAAGGTTTCACCTGAATTGTTTTTCTTGAACCATGAAAATTAAAAGTTGTTCTCCTGAAATTTGTGTCATTGCTTTTGTCACTTTTCCACACATGATAAATTTTGTCCTACTGGAGGGGAAAAAAACACTTTTCACACATGAAGCTTTTTTCTTTCCTGGAAACATTTTTTAAAACATTTTTTGGTTTCACTCGTGGACAAACTTTTTTTTCCTCCTGAATTTTGAAAAAAGTGAGTATTTTAAAAAATATATCCTAAAGAAGTTTTTTGGGTTTTTTTGCTTTTTCAACTCTTCCACTTGTGAATTTTTCCACTTACACTCATGGAAGTGTTTTTATTTCTCTTAATATGAAAATATTGGAATAATTTAAAAAAAATTCACTTTTACTTTTCCTAGAAAAACAGAAAATTTGCCAGTCACTCAGTCCCCCAGAAAAATAAGTGACCTTTTTTCTAGAGGAAAAAAAAGTGACCTTTTTTCTAGAGGAAAAAAGAAGTGACCCTTTTTCTAGAGGAAAAAAAGTGACCTTTTTTCTAGAGAAGAAAAAGCGACCCAAAATTCCAACTTCTCCCACTAAAGTTCTGACTTTTTTTCCCCCCTTTAACTTTTCCTCAAAATTCTGACCTTTTATCTAAAGAAAAAAAAAGTGACCTTTTTCTAGAGGAAAAAAAGTGACCCTTTTCTAGAGGGAAAAAAAAGTGACCTTTTTCTAGAGGAAAAAAGAAGTGACCTTTTTCTAGAGGGAAAAAAGTGACCTTTTTCCAGAGGGAAAAAAAAGTGACCTTTTTCTAGAGGGAAAAACGTGACCTTTTTTCTAGAGAAAAAAAAGTGACCTTTTTCTAGAGGGAAAAAAAGTGACCTTTTTCTAGAGGGAAAAAAAGTGACCTTTTTCTAGAGGGAAAAAAAGTGACCTTTTTCTAGAGGGAAAAAAAGTGACCTTTTTCTAGAGGAAAAAAAAGTGACCTTTTTCTAGAGGGAAAAAAAAGTGACCTTTTTCTAGAGGGAAAAAAAAGTGACCTTTTTCTAGAGGAAAAAAGAAGTGACCTTTTTCTAGAGGGAAAAAAAAGTGACCTTTTTCTAGAGGAAAAATAAGTAACCTTTTTTCTAGAGGAAAAAAAAGTGACCTTTTTCTAGGGGGAAAAAAGTGACCTTTTTCTAGAGGAAAAATAAGTGACCTTTTTTCTAGAGGAAAAAAAAGTGACCTTTTTCTAGGGGGAAAAAAGTGACCTTTTTCTAGAGGGAAAAAAAAGTGACCTTTTTCTAGAGGAAAAAAGAAGTGACCTTTTTCTAGAGGGAAAAAAAAGTGACCTTTTTCTAGAGGAAAAATAAGTGA
This sequence comes from Pagrus pagrus, assembly GCF_965226575.1. Taxonomy (NCBI): domain Eukaryota; kingdom Metazoa; phylum Chordata; class Actinopteri; order Spariformes; family Sparidae; genus Pagrus; species Pagrus pagrus. Next base: position 1,947,578 of record NC_140194.1, read on the forward strand.
CCTTTTTTCTAGAGGAAAAAAAAGTGACCTTTTTTCTAGAGGAAAAAAGAAGTGACCCTTTTTCTAGAGGAAAAAAAGTGACCTTTTTTCTAGAGAAGAAAAAGCGACCCAAAATTCCAACTTCTCCCACTAAAGTTCTGACTTTTTTTCCCCCCTTTAACTTTTCCTCAAAATTCTGACCTTTTATCTAAAGAAAAAAAAAGTGACCTTTTTCTAGAGGAAAAAAAGTGACCCTTTTCTAGAGGGAAAAAAAAGTGACCTTTTTCTAGAGGAAAAAAGAAGTGACCTTTTTCTAGAGGGAAAAAAGTGACCTTTTTCTAGAGGAAAAAAAAAGTGACCTTTTTCTAGAGGGAAAAAAAAGTAACCTTTTTCTAGAGGGAAAAACGTGACCTTTTTTCTAGAGAAAAAAAAGTGACCTTTTTCTAGAGGAAAAAAAAGTGACCTTTTTCTAGAGGAAAAAAAAGTGACCTTTTTCTAGAGGGAAAAAAAAGTGACCTTTTTCTAGAGGGAAAAAAGTGACCTTTTTCGTAGAGAAAAAAAAGTGACCTTTTTCTAGAGGAAAAAAAAGTGACCTTTTTCTAGAGGAAAAAAAAGTGACCTTTTTCTAGAGGAAAAAAAAGTGACCTTTTTCTAGAGGAAAAAAAGTGACCTTTTTCTAGAGGAAAAAAGAAGTGACCTTTTTTCTAGAGGGAAAAAAAGTGACCTTTTTCTAGAGGAAAAAAAAAGTGACCTTTTTCTAGAGGGAAAAAAAAGTGACCTTTTTCTAGAGGAAAAAAAAGTGACCTTTTTTCTAGAGGAAAAAAAAGTGACCCTTTTTTCTAGAGGAAAAAAGAAGTGACCCTTTTTCTAGAGGAAAAAAAGTGACCTTTTTTCTAGAGAAGAAAAAGCGACCCAAAATTCCAACTTCTCCCACTAAAGTTCTGACTTTTTTTCCCCCCTTTAACTTTTCCTCAAAATTCTGACCTTTTATCTAAAGAAAAACAAAGTGACCTTTTTCTAGAGGAAAAAAGAAGTGACCTTTTTCTAGAGGGAAAAAAGTGACCCTTTTCTAGAGGGAAAAAAAAGTGACCTTTTTCTAGAGGGAAAAAAAAGTGACCTTTTTCTAGAGGGGAAAAAAGTGACCTTTTTCTAGAGGAAAAAAAAGTGACCTTTTTCTAGAGGAAAAAAAGTGACCTTTTTCTAGAGGGAAAAAGAAGTGACCTTTTTTCTAGAGGGAAAAAAAGTGACCTTTTTCTAGAGGAAAAAAAAAGTGACCTTTTTTCTAGAGAAGAAAAAGCGACCCAAAATTCCAACTTCTCCCACTAAAGTTCTGACTTTTTTTCCCCCCTTTAACTTTTCCTCAAAATTCTGACCTTTTATCTAAAGAAAAACAAAGTGACCTTTTTCTAGAGGAAAAAAGAAGTGACCTTTTTCTAGAGGGAAAAAAGTGACCTTTTTCTAGAGGGAAAAACGTGACCTTTTTTCTAGAGAAAAAAAAGTGACCTTTTTCTAGAGGGAAAAAAAGTGACCTTTTTCTAGAGGGAAAAAAAGTGACCTTTTTCTAGAGGAAAAAAAAGTGACCTTTTTCTAGAGGGAAAAAAAAGTGACCTTTTTCTAGAGGAAAAAAGAAGTGACCTTTTTCTAGAGGGAAAAAAAAGTGACCTTTTTCTAGAGGAAAAATAAGTAACCTTTTTTCTAGAGGAAAAAAAAGTGACCTTTTTCTAGGGGGAAAAAAGTGACCTTTTTCTAGAGGAAAAATAAGTGACCTTTTTTCTAGAGGAAAAAAAAGTGACCTTTTTCTAGGGGGAAAAAAGTGACCTTTTTCTAGAGGAAAAAAAAAGTGACCTTTTTCTAGAGGGAAAAAAAAGTGACCTTTTTCTAGAGGGAAAAAAAAGTGACCTTTTTCTAGAGGGAAAAAAGAGTGACCTTTTTCTAGAGGAAAAAAGAAGTGACCTTTTTCTAGAGGGAAAAAAAAGTGACCTTTTTCTAGAGGAAAAATAAGTGACCTTTTTTCTAGAGGAAAAAAAAGTGACCTTTTTTCTAGAGGAAAAAAGAAGTGACCCTTTTTCTAGAGGAAAAAAAGTGACCTTTTTTCTAGAGAAGAAAAAGCGACCCAAAATTCCAACTTCTCCCACTAAAGTTCTGACTTTTTTTCCCCCCTTTAACTTTTCCTCAAAATTCTGACCTTTTATCTAAAGAAAAAAAAAGTGACCTTTTTCTAGAGGAAAAAAAGTGACCCTTTTCTAGAGGGAAAAAAAAGTGACCTTTTTCTAGAGGAAAAAAGAAGTGACCTTTTTCTAGAGGGAAAAAAGTGACCTTTTTCTAGAGGGAAAAAAAAGTGACCTTTTTCTAGAGGGAAAAACGTGACCTTTTTTCTAGAGAAAAAAAAGTGACCTTTTTCTAGAGGAAAAAAAAGTGACCTTTTTCTAGAGGGAAAAAAAAGTGACCTTTTTCTAGAGGGAAAAAAAAGTGACCTTTTTCTAGAGGAAAAAAGAAGTGACCTTTTTCTAGGGGGAAAAAAAAGTGACCTTTTTCTAGAGGAAAAATAAGTAACCTTTTTTCTAGAGGAAAAAAAAGTGACCTTTTTCTAGGGGGAAAAAAGTGACCTTTTTCTAGAGGAAAAATAAGTGACCTTTTTTCTAGAGGAAAAAAAAGTGACCTTTTTCTAGGGGGAAAAAAGTGACCTTTTTCTAGAGGAAAAAAAAAGTGACCTTTTTCTAGAGGGAAAAAAAAGTGACCTTTTTCTAGAGGGAAAAAAAAGTGACCTTTTTCTAGAGGAAAAAAGAAGTGACCTTTTTCTAGAGGGAAAAAAAAGTGACCTTTTTCTAGAGGAAAAATAAGTGACCTTTTTTCTAGAGGAAAAAAAAGTGACCTTTTTCTAGAGGGAAAAAAAAGTGACCTTTTTCTAGAGGAAAAATAAGTGACCTTTTTTCTAGAGGAAAAAAAAGTGACCTTTTTTCTAGAGGAAAAAAGAAGTGACCCTTTTTCTAGAGGAAAAAAAGTGACCTTTTTTCTAGAGAAGAAAAAGCGACCCAAAATTCCAACTTCTCCCACTAAAGTTCTGACTTTTTTTCCCCCCTTTAACTTTTCCTCAAAATTCTGACCTTTTATCTAAAGAAAAAAAAAGTGACCTTTTTCTAGAGGAAAAAAAGTGACCCTTTTCTAGAGGGAAAAAAAAGTGACCTTTTTCTAGAGGAAAAAAGAAGTGACCTTTTTCTAGAGGGAAAAAAGTGACCTTTTTCTAGAGGGAAAAAAAAGTGACCTTTTTCTAGAGGGAAAAAAAAGTGACCTTTTTCTAGAGGGAAAAACGTGACCTTTTTTCTAGAGAAAAAAAAGTGACCTTTTTCTAGAGGAAAAAAAAGTGACCTTTTTCTAGAGGGAAAAAAAAGTGACCTTTTTCTAGAGGGAAAAAAGTGACCTTTTTCGTAGAGAAAAAAAAGTGACCTTTTTCTAGAGGAAAAAAAAGTGACCTTTTTCTAGAGGAAAAAAAAGTGACCTTTTTCTAGAGGAAAAAAAAGTGACCTTTTTCTAGAGGAAAAAAAGTGACCTTTTTCTAGAGGAAAAAAGAAGTGACCTTTTTCTAGAGGAAAAAAAGTGACCTTTTTCTAGAGGGAAAAAGAAGTGACCTTTTTTCTAGAGGGAAAAAAAGTGACCTTTTTCTAGAGGAAAAAAAAAGTGACCTTTTTTCTAGAGAAGAAAAAGCGACCCAAAATTCCAACTTCTCCCACTAAAGTTCTGACTTTTTTTCCCCCCTTTAACTTTTCCTCAAAATTCTGACCTTTTATCTAAAGAAAAACAAAGTGACCTTTTTCTAGAGGAAAAAAGAAGTGACCTTTTTCTAGAGGGAAAAAAGTGACCCTTTTCTAGAGGGAAAAAAAAGTGACCTTTTTCTAGAGGGAAAAAAAAGTGACCTTTTTCTAGAGGGAAAAAAAGTGACCTTTTTCTAGAGGAAAAAAAAGTGACCTTTTTCTAGAGGAAAAAAAGTGACCTTTTTCTAGAGGGAAAAAGAAGTGACCTTTTTTCTAGAGGGAAAAAAAGTGACCTTTTTCTAGAGGAAAAAAAAAGTGACCTTTTTTCTAGAGAAGAAAAAGCGACCCAAAATTCCAACTTCTCCCACTAAAGTTCTGACTTTTTTTCCCCCCTTTAACTTTTCCTCAAAATTCTGACCTTTTATCTAAAGAAAAACAAAGTGACCTTTTTCTAGAGGAAAAAAGAAGTGACCTTTTTCTAGAGGGAAAAAAGTGACCTTTTTCTAGAGGGAAAAAAAGTGACCTTTTTTTCTAGAGGAAAAAAGAAGTGACCCTTTTTCTAGAGGAAAAAAAGTGACCTTTTTTCTAGAGAAGAAAAAGCGACCCAAAATTCCAACTTCTCCCACTAAAGTTCTGACTTTTTTTCCCCCCTTTAACTTTTCCTCAAAATTCTGACCTTTTATCTAAAGAAAAAAAAAGTGACCTTTTTCTAGAGGAAAAAAAGTGACCCTTTTCTAGAGGGAAAAAAAAGTGACCTTTTTCTAGAGGAAAAAAGAAGTGACCTTTTTCTAGAGGAAAAAAAAAGTGACCTTTTTCTAGAGGGAAAAAAAAGTGACCTTTTTCTAGAGGAAAAATAAGTGACCTTTTTTCTAGAGGAAAAAAAAGTGACCTTTTTTCTAGAGGAAAAAAAAGTGACCCTTTTTTCTAGAGGAAAAAAGAAGTGACCCTTTTTCTAGAGGAAAAAAAGTGACCTTTTTTCTAGAGAAGAAAAAGCGACCCAAAATTCCAACTTCTCCCACTAAAGTTCTGACTTTTTTTCCCCCCTTTAACTTTTCCTCAAAAAAGGTCTTATTTGGGGATGATTGACTTTTTTCCCCTCAACTTTTCCTCAAAATTCTGACCTTTTATCTAAAGAAAAACAAAGTGACCTTTTTCTAGAGGAAAAAAGAAGTGACCTTTTTCTAGAGGGAAAAAGAAGTGACCTTTTTCTAGAGGGAAAAAAGTGACCCTTTTCTAGAGGGGAAAAAAAAGTGACCTTTTTCTAGAGGGAAAAAAAAGTGACCTTTTTCTAGAGGGAAAAAAAGTGACCTTTTTCTAGAGGGAAAAAAAAGTGACCTTTTTCTAGAGGAAAAATAAGTGACCTTTTTTCTAGAGGAAAAAAAAGTGACCTTTTTTCTAGAGGAAAAAAGAAGTGACCCTTTTTCTAGAGGAAAAAAAGTGACCTTTTTTCTAGAGAAGAAAAAGCGACCCAAAATTCCAACTTCTCCCACTAAAGTTCTGACTTTTTTTCCCCCCTTTAACTTTTCCTCAAAATTCTGACCTTTTATCTAAAGAAAAAAAAAGTGACCTTTTTCTAGAGGAAAAAAAGTGACCCTTTTCTAGAGGGAAAAAAAAGTGACCTTTTTCTAGAGGAAAAAAGAAGTGACCTTTTTCTAGAGGGAAAAAAGTGACCTTTTTCTAGAGGGAAAAAAAAGTGACCTTTTTCTAGAGGGAAAAACGTGACCTTTTTTCTAGAGAAAAAAAAGTGACCTTTTTCTAGAGGAAAAAAAAGTGACCTTTTTCTAGAGGGAAAAAAAAGTGACCTTTTTCTAGAGGGAAAAAAAAGTGACCTTTTTCTAGAGGAAAAAAGAAGTGACCTTTTTCTAGGGGGAAAAAAAAGTGACCTTTTTCTAGAGGAAAAATAAGTAACCTTTTTTCTAGAGGAAAAAAAAGTGACCTTTTTCTAGGGGGAAAAAAGTGACCTTTTTCTAGAGGAAAAATAAGTGACCTTTTTTCTAGAGGAAAAAAAAGTGACCTTTTTCTAGGGGGAAAAAAGTGACCTTTTTCTAGAGGAAAAAAAAAGTGACCTTTTTCTAGAGGGAAAAAAAAGTGACCTTTTTCTAGAGGGAAAAAAAAGTGACCTTTTTCTAGAGGAAAAAAGAAGTGACCTTTTTCTAGAGGGAAAAAAAAGTGACCTTTTTCTAGAGGAAAAATAAGTGACCTTTTTTCTAGAGGAAAAAAAAGTGACCTTTTTCTAGAGGGAAAAAAAAGTGACCTTTTTCTAGAGGAAAAATAAGTGACCTTTTTTCTAGAGGAAAAAAAAGTGACCTTTTTTCTAGAGGAAAAAAGAAGTGACCCTTTTTCTAGAGGAAAAAAAGTGACCTTTTTTCTAGAGAAGAAAAAGCGACCCAAAATTCCAACTTCTCCCACTAAAGTTCTGACTTTTTTTCCCCCCTTTAACTTTTCCTCAAAATTCTGACCTTTTATCTAAAGAAAAAAAAAGTGACCTTTTTCTAGAGGAAAAAAAGTGACCCTTTTCTAGAGGGAAAAAAAAGTGACCTTTTTCTAGAGGAAAAAAGAAGTGACCTTTTTCTAGAGGGAAAAAAGTGACCTTTTTCTAGAGGGAAAAAAAAGTGACCTTTTTCTAGAGGGAAAAAAAAGTGACCTTTTTCTAGAGGGAAAAACGTGACCTTTTTTCTAGAGAAAAAAAAGTGACCTTTTTCTAGAGGAAAAAAAAGTGACCTTTTTCTAGAGGGAAAAAAAAGTGACCTTTTTCTAGAGGGAAAAAAGTGACCTTTTTCGTAGAGAAAAAAAAGTGACCTTTTTCTAGAGGAAAAAAAAGTGACCTTTTTCTAGAGGAAAAAAAAGTGACCTTTTTCTAGAGGAAAAAAAAGTGACCTTTTTCTAGAGGAAAAAAAGTGACCTTTTTCTAGAGGAAAAAAGAAGTGACCTTTTTCTAGAGGGAAAAAAGTGACCCTTTTCTAGAGGGAAAAAAAAGTGACCTTTTTCTAGAGGGAAAAAAAAGTGACCTTTTTCTAGAGGGAAAAAAAGTGACCTTTTTCTAGAGGAAAAAAAAGTGACCTTTTTCTAGAGGAAAAAAAGTGACCTTTTTCTAGAGGGAAAAAGAAGTGACCTTTTTTCTAGAGGGAAAAAAAGTGACCTTTTTCTAGAGGAAAAAAAAAGTGACCTTTTTTCTAGAGAAGAAAAAGCGACCCAAAATTCCAACTTCTCCCACTAAAGTTCTGACTTTTTTTCCCCCCTTTAACTTTTCCTCAAAATTCTGACCTTTTATCTAAAGAAAAACAAAGTGACCTTTTTCTAGAGGAAAAAAGAAGTGACCTTTTTCTAGAGGGAAAAAAGTGACCCTTTTCTAGAGGGAAAAAAAAGTGACCTTTTTCTAGAGGGAAAAAAAAGTGACCTTTTTCTAGAGGGAAAAAAAGTGACCTTTTTCTAGAGGAAAAAAAAGTGACCTTTTTCTAGAGGAAAAAAAGTGACCTTTTTCTAGAGGGAAAAAGAAGTGACCTTTTTTCTAGAGGGAAAAAAAGTGACCTTTTTCTAGAGGAAAAAAAAAGTGACCTTTTTTCTAGAGAAGAAAAAGCGACCCAAAATTCCAACTTCTCCCACTAAAGTTCTGACTTTTTTTCCCCCCTTTAACTTTTCCTCAAAATTCTGACCTTTTATCTAAAGAAAAACAAAGTGACCTTTTTCTAGAGGAAAAAAGAAGTGACCTTTTTCTAGAGGGAAAAAAGTGACCTTTTTCTAGAGGGAAAAAAAGTGACCTTTTTTTCTAGAGGAAAAAAGAAGTGACCCTTTTTCTAGAGGAAAAAAAGTGACCTTTTTTCTAGAGAAGAAAAAGCGACCCAAAATTCCAACTTCTCCCACTAAAGTTCTGACTTTTTTTCCCCCCTTTAACTTTTCCTCAAAATTCTGACCTTTTATCTAAAGAAAAAAAAAGTGACCTTTTTCTAGAGGAAAAAAAGTGACCCTTTTCTAGAGGGAAAAAAAAGTGACCTTTTTCTAGAGGAAAAAAGAAGTGACCTTTTTCTAGAGGAAAAAAAAAGTGACCTTTTTCTAGAGGGAAAAAAAAGTGACCTTTTTCTAGAGGAAAAATAAGTGACCTTTTTTCTAGAGGAAAAAAAAGTGACCTTTTTTCTAGAGGAAAAAAAAGTGACCCTTTTTTCTAGAGGAAAAAAGAAGTGACCCTTTTTCTAGAGGAAAAAAAGTGACCTTTTTTCTAGAGAAGAAAAAGCGACCCAAAATTCCAACTTCTCCCACTAAAGTTCTGACTTTTTTTCCCCCCTTTAACTTTTCCTCAAAAAAGGTCTTATTTGGGGATGATTGACTTTTTTCCCCTCAACTTTTCCTCAAAATTCTGACCTTTTATCTAAAGAAAAACAAAGTGACCTTTTTCTAGAGGAAAAAAGAAGTGACCTTTTTCTAGAGGGAAAAAGAAGTGACCTTTTTCTAGAGGGAAAAAAGTGACCCTTTTCTAGAGGGGAAAAAAAAGTGACCTTTTTCTAGAGGGAAAAAAAAGTGACCTTTTTCTAGAGGGAAAAAAAGTGACCTTTTTCTAGAGGGAAAAAAAGTGACCTTTTTCTAGAGGAAAAAAAGTGACCTTTTTCTAGAGGGAAAAAAGTGACCTTTTTTCTAGAGGGAAAAAAAGTGACCTTTTTCTAGAGGAAAAAAAAAGTGACCTTTTTCTAGAGGGAAAAAAGTGACCTTTTTCTAGAGGAAAAATAAGTGACCTTTTTTCTAGAGGAAAAAAAAGTGACCTTTTTTCTAGAGGAAAAAAAAGTGACCCTTTTTTCTAGAGGAAAAAAGAAGTGACCCTTTTTCTAGAGGAAAAAAAGTGACCTTTTTTCTAGAGAAGAAAAAGCGACCCAAAATTCCAACTTCTCCCACTAAAGTTCTGACTTTTTTTCCCCCCTTTAACTTTTCCTCAAAATTCTGACCTTTTATCTAAAGAAAAAAAAAGTGACCTTTTTCTAGAGGAAAAAAAGTGACCCTTTTCTAGAGGGAAAAAAAAGTGACCTTTTTCTAGAGGAAAAAAGAAGTGACCTTTTTCTAGAGGGAAAAAAGTGACCTTTTTCTAGAGGAAAAAAAAAGTGACCTTTTTCTAGAGGGAAAAAAAAGTGACCTTTTTCTAGAGGAAAAATAAGTGACCTTTTTTCTAGAGGAAAAAAAAGTGACCTTTTTTCTAGAGGAAAAAAAAGTGACCCTTTTTTCTAGAGGAAAAAAGAAGTGACCCTTTTTCTAGAGGAAAAAAAGTGACCTTTTTTCTAGAGAAGAAAAAGCGACCCAAAATTCCAACTTCTCCCACTAAAGTTCTGACTTTTTTTCCCCCCTTTAACTTTTCCTCAAAAAAGGTCTTATTTGGGGATGATTGACTTTTTTCCCCTCAACTTTTCCTCAAAATTCTGACCTTTTATCTAAAGAAAAAAAACGTGACCTTTTTCTAGAGGAAAAAAACGTGACCTTTTTCTAGAGGAAAAAAAAACGTGACCTTTTTCTAGAGGAAAAAAAAACGTGACCTTTTTCTAGAGGAAAAAAACGTGACCTTTTTCTAGAGGAAAAAAAAAGTGACCTTTTTCTAGAGGGAAAAAAAGTGACCTTTTTCTAGAGGAAAAAAGAAGTGACCCTTTTTCTAGAGGGAAAAAAAGTGACCTTTTTCTAGAGGAAAAAAAGTGACCTTTTTTCTAGAGAAAAAAGAAAGCGACCCAAAATTCCAACTTCTCCCACTAAAGTGCTGACTTTTTTTCCCCCCTTTAACTTTTCCTCAAAAAAGGTCTTATTTGGGGGTGATTGACTTTTTTCCCCTCAACTTTTCCTCAAAATTCTGACCTTTTATCTAGAGGAAAAAAAAGTGACCCTTTTTATAAAGAAAAAAAAGTGACCCTTTTTATAGAGAAAAAAAAGTGACCTTTCCCCCCCTTCAACTTTTCCTCAAAAAAGGTCTTATTTGGGGGTGATAGAATTTTGAGGAAAAGTTGAGGGGAAAAAAGTCAGAGCTTTTTTCTAGAGGAAAAAAAAGTGACCTTTTTTCTGGAGAAAAAAAAAGTGACCTTTTTCTAGAGGAAAAAAAAGTGACCTTTTTCTAGAGGAAAAAAAAGTGACCTTTTTCTAGAGGAAAAAAAAGTGACCTTTTTCTAGAGAAAAAAAAGGACTTTTTCTCTTAACCCCCCCTAAAACTTCAGAGGGTCTCACCATCTCCACCAGCTCCTTCTTGTCCTCGATGAGCTGCATGGTTCTCTGGTATGCTCGGTCCACCAGCTCCCGGACCTCCTCGTCGATCAGCTCGGCCGTGGCTTCGCTGTATGGCTTCTCCATCACCATCTCGCCCTGCCGAGGCAGGTCGAACGACACCTGCCCCACCTTGTCACTCATCCCAAACTGCACCACCTGGTCAGGAGGGAGAACCAGGCGTCACAGCAGGAAACACTGTCATACTGAATCAAACAGGAGCAGCCGGTGTGTCTCGTGTACCTGAGCATAGGCAGACTGCGTGACCTTCTTCAGGTCGTCTTGAGCGCCGGTGGTGATCCTGCCGAAGAAGATCTGCTCGGCCACGCGGCCTCCCAGCATCATGCACATCCTGTCGAACAGCTGCTCTCTGCTGTACAGGTACTGCTCTCTGGGCAGGTACTGAGCGTAACCCAGACCCTTCCCCCGCGGGATGATCGACACCTGGACACACACACACCAGATGTGTTTAAAACACTCAGGATGTTTTCTTCTACATTTTGTTCACTATTATTTCCCGTTTCAGGTGAAATTATCTAAATGCAAATTTTAAGACACTGTAATTGTTTAAATAGTCCTACAAGTATGAAATTTGGCCGGAAGTATCCTGAAATAAAGACGAAAATAGCAAGACAAGGCTGTCGTTTGCCGCCATTCTACTTTAAAATATCAGCCACAACATCCCCAGAAAAAAAAAAAAAAAAGACTTTCTTGACAAATCCTCATCAAAAATGACTGTTTTCCACCAGTTTATGTTGATTATCACCATAAACATTTAAAGCACTTCTATTAATATCATTCGATTATTAATGTTGTACTGGTGTGATGTTTTTATATCTTGTTTGTATCATTTTGTATGTTTTTTTGTTTTTTTCTTGCCTTTTCTATTTTTCACCTGTAAAACACTTTGTAACCATGTTTTGAAACGTTCTGTACAAATAAAGTTTATTGTTTGTTATTTTTATGATGAAATTTAATAAACAGACTCATTTTGTCTCATTTTGTCCTGATAATTACAGAATTAAATGTTCCTACAGACAAATGTCAAATTGGGTCATTCCATACAAACTCACCCAAAATCCACAACATTTAATTAAATTAATAACAGGAAGAATGAAGAATCTGTCAGTTTCAAAAATTCATATCTCCACTAGTTTTCCCTTTCTTAAAAATGACTTCCTGTTATTAATGTGATTACTGTAGCCATCCAGCAACAACGATTTAAATGAAAACATGTAGCCAAGTTTCCTTACAGTCTCTTGGACAATGAAGACAAATGAACTGTAAAACACACAGAAGCTACAGACTTGTGTGTCAGTAGCTACGGATGGAAGTCGTACCTTCAGCAGTGGGTCGGCGTGCTGCAGGAACCAGCCGACGATGGCGTGGCCGGCCTCGTGATACGCCACAGTCTTCTTCTCTGTGGGCTGCAGGACCTGAGTCTTCTTCTCCAGACCTGAAAACACACAACACGACTGATGGTTTCAGATTAAAATAAAAAATGTCATGTTGTCGTTATTATGATGTGAGTAAATATAAGAAACACAAGAACACGTTTATGTGGTCAAAGAAGTTAACAACACTGACCTCCGATGACCCGGTCGATGGCCTGTTCGAAGTGTTTGGCGTTGACTGACGGGCCCAGATGTCTGGCAGCGATCAGCGCTGCCTCGTTACAGACGTTAGCGATGTCAGCTCCTGATATTCACAGAGAAAAATACATTATTATATTGTCTATTATATTGTATATCTTATTGTCTTTTCTTTTTAGTTAAACCACATCAAGAAGGAGTTGCACTTTATTACTTTTTGTTTCAGTTTACCAAAAAATAAAAGCTCAGTCATCATCTCCTCCCTCCATGCTGATATAAAGTCAGGTGAGGTCTCGTAAGTCCACAAACCATTTCTGGAGCTTCACAGTAAAACAGAGTTGCAGCATTCTGCCAAACAACTGAAGTAGATGGAGACTTGTTTTAGAAACTTAATAAAGCAACCAAAAAACCATAATATGGCTCCATACAGCTAGTCGGGTATGATCCAAGTCTCCAGAAGCCTCGAGATCCCACACTGACTTTTAAGAAGATGTTATTTACACCATTTTTTATTTTATTTTCACTGTAGCTGCTTAGTTAAGCGTGTTAGTGTGCGTCCTGCATCGAGGGATTAAATAACGTATTTTCAAATCAGTGTGGGATCTCAGGAGACTTGGATTTCACCGGACGAGCTGTATGGAGCCATATTATGTTTGTTTTTTTGTTATTTCCATTTTAAAACGTCTCCAGCTGTGAAAAAGAAAATCACTCTGTTCCACAAAGAAATGTTTCTGTTCTTGAGCAAAAAAATGATCCACTGAGTTCAACACGTACACAAAAAATTTGGCTCCACACATAGAAAAAAAAAAAGTCTCTTGAAATAAAAAAAATATTATTATGATTATTTCACTCAGTTCCACACAGGACAAAAGATTCTGGTGGAAAAAAAAAAAAATTCTGCTACACACAGAAAAAAAAGAAACACACATGAAAAAGCCTTTTTGGTGGAAAAATTTCTCTCTGGAAAAAAAAGAATATTATTTTTTCACTCTGTTCCACACAGGAAAAAGAGAAACGTTTTCTTTTGAAAGACCAAAAAACAAAAAAAGGCAGTTGTTTAGCAGAATGCTGCAGCTCTGTTTTACTGTGAAGCTCCAGAAATGTTTTGTGGACTATGAAACTTCACCTGACTTTCATCAGCATGGAGGGAGGAGATGATGAGATGGTAACTGTTCCTTTAGCTAAGAAGTCAAATGTCCAAAATGTGATCTGACGTCTGTTTCTGTGCCGTCACCTGGACTTCATCAAGCATCCAGAGGTTAAAACAAACAATCTCCATTATTTCATTTTAAATTCCTCTACATGTCTCTGACAGTTTGAACGTAAATGTAACGATGCAGCTGTGACGTACCGGTGAATCCGGGTGTGGCAGCAGCCATCTTCCTGGCGAGGACGTCCTTGTCCATGTTGGGGTCCAGTTTGATTGGTCGCAGGTGGACTTTAAAGATGGACGCCCTGCCTTTGATGTCAGGAGGACCTGAGAGGAGACATCAGAAAGAAGTTTCTGCCATTTAAAACCTTTTTATTTTCATTAAAGTTAGTCACTAAATAAAGTGGAAGCACGTGATGGAACAATGCGAGGTTTACTAGAACCCGTGGAGCTCATCTTAAATAAAGAAAAGATCAAAATCTGTGTAGCTGAACTTTGAAAACTGATGATATATGATCTGAAGCACACCTGTGTACATTTTGTTTGATAACATGGAATCCAAGTCGGCTGCTCACATATGAAAAATTACAACTTTTCACACTGCATACCCTGAAGCCCTGGACTAAGAGCTGACGCTGCATCTTTTAGCCTCGTATTTCATCGATTTTCAGGGGATAACTCCGCAGACTGAGCCCTAACCCTGCTGCAGAGCAGGGCCCGCAAGTCCTAAAGTCTGGGTTAATCCACTTTGAATTGTGTCAGTGTGATTACTTTCTGAGCCTGGGGATAAGAAGGTTTTAAGAATGCTTTTAGCCCTGAGCTAATGTCAGAGACCCCATTTACTCCGAGCACGTCTGGAAGTTGAACTATATTCATGTGGCAGTTCTGTTCTTCTGCGTCTACATTTTCAGGTTCACTTAATACAACATAATCCACATGTACTGTATTTTGTACATGTTATTATTATTATTATTATTATGTATCTGAAAATAACATCACCTCATTTATTATTTCCTTAGCCTTTAATTACAATTAATCACATATCTGTAGGTTTTGTTCAGACAGAAATTAAAATATGAAGATGATGATGACTATTAATCACCATTTTCAGACATTTCAAAGAGGTTAATTGAGGAATCAAGAAAATAATCAGCAAATTAATAGATAATTAATATTATAGGTTTCTATTCCACACATGTTCTCGTCTCAGTTCAGCACATACAAAACAAATTTCTCCTGAAATAGGCTATTTTTTTTTTTCATTTGGTTCCACACAGAAAAAAAAAAATTATCTTGGGGAGAAAGAAAAAATTTCCACACGAAAAACAATTCTGGTGAAAATGTTTTTTTGATTCTTGGTTTCACACACGAAAAAAAATTCAAGAATTTGAAGAAGAAAAAAAATTCAGCACGTACAAAACAAAAATTATCCAAAAAAAAAAAAGTTGTTTTTTTCTCTGTAACTTGGTTCCACAAGAGAAAAAAAAAAAAATGAAATCCGTCCTTGTAAGCTGTTCTGTAACTGAGGTGTTGTGTGTGTCTGCTTGTGTTCGTCTGTTGTTGTATTGTTTATCATTTGCGCTGCTTTTATTGCCGTCCAGGTCGTCATCCTGCTTTTGCTGTAATTGTCACGCCTTACGTTGTGATTGTTGTTTAAAACTTGTTTCTTGATTTAAGGTTGCCAACCTTTCACCTGTCCAGGTTTAAGCTGATATGTTGATTAATATGAACTGTCCCTGAGAAAGAACCTGGATAGATTAAAAAATAAATGAACCGTTTGTTTTAGTGTTTATGTGAGATGAACCAAATGTTTGTCGTGACACTGAAATAAAAACCAGAGAATAAAGAGAGTAACGACTCTTAAACCAGAACAACCAATCAGCTCTCAGTGTTGAACTCTACCTATATAGATCTGCCTGTCGAAGCGTCCTGGTCTCATCAGTGCAGGATCCAAGATGTCGGGTCTGTTGGTTCCAGCCAGGACCACCACGTTAGTGGCCGTGTTAAACCCTGTGAACAACAGACAGTTAGCACCCAGAACCTCCTGAAGAACCAGACTCGAGTCGATCTGCAACTCACCGTCCATCTCCACCAGCAGCTGGTTCAGGGTGTTCTCCTGCTCACTCTGACCTCCGAAGTTTCCTCCTCCTCTCTTCCTCCCCACAGCGTCGATCTCATCGATGAAGAGGATGCAGGGAGCGTTCTTCCTCGCCATGGAGAACATGTCCCTCACCTGTGGAGGAGAAACTCAATCAACCTGTTTTCACTGCAGCAACAGGGTAAAAAAAGAAAACATGACAGCAGGTCTGAAACGTCTTCAAATTCATTCTATATCTTCCAACAAATCAAGAAAAAATTTCTCCTGAAAAAAAAATATATAATTATTTTTTCACTCAGGAAAGAAAAATTCTGGTGAAAAAAAATGATCTTAAAATATAATAATAATATTCTCTTGGTAAAAAAAAAAAAAAAAAATTCCACAAGAAAAGAATTCTGGCGAAAATGTTTTTTTGAGTCTCGGTTTCACAAAAAAAAAAATCAAGAATTTGAAAAAAAAATATTCAAGAATCTGATTTTTATTTTTTTATTTTTTAAATCAAGAATTTGAAAAAAAAAATTATCAAGAATTAAAAAAATAATAAAAAAAAATCAAGAATTTGAAAAAAAATATCCAAGAATTTGAAAAATGAAATCTTTTTACACTTCCACGCGTGAAACACATTTTTTTTCAACTTGGTTACACAAGTGAAAAAAAATAAATACAAAAATTAACTCAGGATTTTTTCTGAAACTGAAAATTTCTCTTGAAAAACATTTCTCATTTGTTTCCACATTTACAAAAAAAAAGGCCCTCACTTAGTTAACTCTAAGATTCAGGGTTCTGAGGAGGCAACCTAATGTCCTCTGATCCGACAGATATCCGATCTGGTTTCCTTTACTCACCCTGGCAGGACCGACGCCCACAAACATCTCCAGGAACTCGGAGCCATTAACAGTGATGAAGGGGACGTTGGCCTCTCCGGCTGTGGCTTTAGCCAGCAGGGTCTTCCCGGTCCCAGGAGGTCCGGACAGCACAGCACCCTGAGACAAGACGAGACAAGACGAGACAAGATGAAGCAAGACGAAACAGTCATTCAAAGGTCCCATAAGGCTCATTTTCAGGTTATTTTCTTCTTGGTGTCTACTGGAAAGTGAATCTTTAACTTCATTAGTTTTATGACAAACGTATGCATTTATTCTGTGTGTGCGTGTGTGTGTGCGTGCGTGCGTGTGTGTTTGTTACCTTGGGGATCTTGGCTCCCAGGTCCTGGTACTGTTGTGGGTTCTTCAGGAAGTTGACAAACTCCAGGATCTCCAGCTTGGCCTCCTCACAGCCGGCCACGTCCTTGAACTTAACGTCAATGTTGTCCTTCATCATCTTCGCTGTCGACTCGCTCATGCTGAAGGGCCCGCCCCTCCCGCCGCCCATGCCTCCACCCATAGGTCCTCGCCGAAGGCTGAAGATCAGGAAGCCGATGAGCAGCAGGGTGGGTACCATGCCGAGCAGAAACGAGCTGAGACGACAGAGGAAGAAGGTTACTAGTGGACCTGGTGGTCAACTGTTCCAGGACGGTTGTTGAAAGCCACATGTGGACATGTTTGTGTGTGAGACCCACCCGTCGCTCTCGGTGCTGTAGACGACGGCAGGTCGGTGCGACAGCTCCAGGCCGAGCTCGATGTGCGCCGCCTCCAGGTTCCTCTCAAACGTGTCGACGCTGCCGATGTTGAACCAAACGTAGCTCTGCGGGTCACATGTGACTTCATGATGCATTATGTGTGACAGCCGGCACAAGAACATATAGTTGTATTGGCTGTATTGTTTTGTTGGAAGTGATTTCGTTTTTTTTAATGACATTACCTGCATCATTTTTTACAGACCGATCTAAAATGGCACTCAGTAGAGCGCATACCTCTGCCAAGGCCCAGCAAGCCCCTTTAATTCAATGAGTCCTAATCCAATATTAAAACAACAAATATTCTTTTGAAGTGAGAAGTGAGAAAATAATTCCTGGATTCATCCCTTTATCCAGATCTTCACCAAAAGTTAATGAGGTCTACTCTGGGCCGAGACACATCCTCCATCTAAGTTTTGTGGAAATCCGTTCAGTAATCCTGCTGACAAACCAACAAACAAACTGACTCGGGGGGGAAAACAACCTAATTGGTGGAAGAGATTAAACTCAAGTTTAAATTTAAAGATCCTGAATGTTTCATTTCATTTAGCTGACAATACAGCCGATATATTTGGCCAATCACAGATATGTAACATCATCATTGCAAAAAATGTGTGAATATCGTTATTGGATTTTTTCACCATCGGTGCCAAAACTTGAGCAGTCAGACTTTGGTTGAAGATTCAATTACATGAAGAGCAAACAAAAGCAAAATGAGCCTCTGTTGACCATCGCAGTGTTTGTTGGTCTGGTTTAACTTTTCACTTTTTTTTTTAATAACAATTTGTTCTGCAAAATGCAGCAAACTTGGATAAAATGTTTAATATTTTTGTATTAAAGTTTTAAGCTAATTAAAAAAAGGTGCAGATTTCAGTTCTTTCTCTCACCGCATCAGCGTTGGCTCCCGGCACCAGGATGACTCTCACATACTGTTTGTTGATGACCTCTAACCGATCCACCTGGACAGAAGAAAACACAAACATCATTAAAAAAACATTTTTCATTTCACTCTTTTCTTGCTTAAAAACTGTTGTTTCTCCAGGATCAGGACTGAAACATGTTGAATATCTCAGTAAGAAAAGTCCTCCTCACTATTCCTCTGCCCACGTAGCGGTGGACGAAGTCCTTCCAGCTGATCTCTCTGCCGTTGTCTCTGAGGTAGAGGTAGAGCAGAACTGAACTGACTCCGGCAATGGTGATCGCCAAGTAACGGAAATCCTTCTCGTCCCAGGGGAAGTCACCCTGCAGCCCACAGAGACACAAAGACACGGCTGGACGTTACATCTGAACAGTTATCCGTTATTTCAAAATTCAAAAACTTTTCCAGACTCAAATGTTCCCATTATGAATCCTGAGCCAACCAGGCTTTATATTTTATATTTGAGATCTTCAAGCCTTTACAAATCGTGATTTTATCTATCGTGGCCGTGCAGTCCAAAAGAAACTGTCAAACAACTCAGCAAAGAGGAATAAACTTACAGGTTTTACATTTACTGGTAATTATTTTCCCTTGCAATATTTAATGAATAATATTATACGATTGTTCCGCTCAAATTTTCTGTCTCATTTATGAATAAAAACTCAAAATGAGTTGAAAGAAAAGTTAAATAATTTAATTTTCCAACAACGATAAGTGAGCAGCCATAAAGATTTGGATCCTTTGACACAGAAAAGTTCATCATCACTTTAATCTACATGATTTCAGAACACAAATGTTCAGTCAAGCTTAATATTTGGTTATTTGTGATGCTCTTAAAATGATATTCGAAAATATTGTCACATTTTCTTTTAAAGTAATTGTTAGGGAACAAAACAGGAGCAAAATCTGGAAACACGATTATTTTTACAAATTCTCTTTTCCTTGCTTTCCATCACACAGGAGCTTTGACCAAAATACCAAGAAAAAATCTTTGTGTGTTAAAAAAATCTACAACAAAACACAGATTTCTGATTCTAATTCAACATTTCCAAACTGTTGTCTCAAAAACTGCCTGTGTGTCAGGTTGATATTAAAAAAGTGAAACAATAATATAAGAGAATCTTCTGTCAGAGCAATAAATTAGTAAAGTAGTTTCACTTC
>NC_140194.1:1966259-1996259 GCF_965226575.1 Pagrus pagrus
ATAAACAAGCTGTTCTCAGAGGAAAATAAGGTCCCAGAACACTGTTTGAAGCTAGAAAGGTGGCAGGGTCCGCCACATATAAACTAAGTAAACAGTATAAATGGTGTTGTTCTTTAAGGTCAGGTTGTTTATTCAGTCATGAAAACAAAGAGAGTTTGTTTCGGCAGAAAAGATTATTATAAAGCTAAATAGTGCACGAGTTGAGCTAATATGAGGCTCCAGCAGTCTGAAGTGGATAACGTCCAAAATTGTCTTTTTTTAGTGTGAACTTCCCTCCTTGTGAGTTTATCGCACATAACGCATGTCCTTGCTGAGCTGCAACAAAAGGGACAGTCCACACAAAGTGAGAAATGTGGATTTTTGCCTCTAATCAGTAACATTGCATTTGACCTCGGTGTGCAATATGTAATTTGCGGCATGAGGGAGGTCCCTCGAAAAACGAAAACAAACCATAAGACATCTGCAGAGTGTCGAGGAATAAGCCAGGCCTGAGGAATAACAGTCACACTGTCGTTCACCGGCAGGAGGAGAGCTCAAATATCACCGTTAATCAACCTGACTGCAGCAACAGTCTGGTTTGGAGACCTCTTGTTGTTGGTTTTCAAGTCACGTCACTGTAATGTTGACTGCTGACTGGAGCACGATGGGAGATGTATTTTATTTCTTGGAGACTTTACAGAGAGGAGAACCGGAGTCCCCGGTGAGTGCCAAATAGTGAAAGTTTACCCGACTTTAAACACAGACACGCCCTTAGCTCATGTAGTAATCAGGCTTTTGGGGCAGATAAACGCTGCTCGACTATCTGACGTGACTCGAGCACAAATGTTCACACACAAGACAGTTTTAAAGTTTTATTCATGTTACATTTTGTCTCGTTCGCTGAGTTCTCTAAGTTGTAAGTAGCGACGGCGACCTGATGAAACGCACCGTTACCCTGAGTTTACTTGTGGATTTCTAAATTTTTGGAAACAACCCAATAAAAGATATACAACAGAGACGTTGTAGTTTTTAGACATTTTAATTCAGTTCCTCAGTGATGTTTTTGTGGTCTGTGTGGAGAAGATAAACACAGCTGGCTTGTGATTATTGTGTAAAGACTTGAACAAATGTGTATCTGTCCTTTAAAGAGACAATTAAAACATTGCCCACATTAGTTTAGAGATGGAGAATAGGAGGGAAACATTGATAATTAAACTTCCAGTAAGACTTGGACCAGTTTCAGTCAGCTGACACTTTAAAGTTAAATGTTGTCAAACTGTTTTGTACAAATACAAACTGGATCAGTACAATGACGGACTGCTCCAAGCTTAGTCACAAACTGGTTTAGAAACTACTGTTTAGGCATCATAACTATAGTGAAATGTTGGTTTAAGTATCGGTAAACTTCAGAATAGTTACTAATAAAGTCACGTTAGTTGTACAAGTAACGTTACTTTCTGCTAGATACGCTGAATATTTACTCAAACGGGCCTCGTTTTTTCTGCTGCCGTTAGCAAACACAGATCGTTAGCTAGCTTCATGAACGAGCCTCATGAAGGACGTTTCCCAGTGCTTTCATTGCTTTAGTGGCATATTTCTAAAAACGCACAGGATATATCTGGTTACAGGACTAAATGTCACTATAATTTACATTTGACCCACTTGCCTGTAATTCCTACAGTGTGGTTGCTAAGGTTAGTTACATAGTGGCTAGTAGTGACGTTATCTCCACACGTAAAGTTGTGTTTTACCTGCAGGAAATGTTTTTTGCTGGATGAGATCTTTGCCGAATTAAAGAGTAGACTATAATGAGGCAGATGAGGTCTTTCATGTAGTTTAACATGGTAGTTTATTTCGTTATAAAGCAAACAACCCCTGAACTCCCTGGTTTTGTAATGGGATACGGCAAGTAGTCTGACTAGCTAGATATCTGCTCCTCTGCACAAAGTTAGGTCTAGGTTAAATCTAATTCCAGCTCACTTGGAGCAGAAGTTAACGGCCAGTAAGTCACTGGTGGGTTTGTTCATCTCAAAGACAACAGTAAGTCCAAAAAACCTCCACATGAACTCACCGGGGCAGCGGAGCTTCGAAATGCGGCTGTGAAGAGCCGACCTGCCGTCACCGCGGAGAACCGAGCCCGGGCTCCTGCAGCCCGGCAGAGAGGCAGGGCGGCCGCCGAGAGAAGCCTCAGCACCTGAGACATGCTCTCAGTGCCGCGTGCCAAGTCTTTCCGTCCAAAACACACCTTTTGCTTCAATTTCGCCCCCTGAACTTCATCGTGTGGTTCCTACAAGTGTTATTGAATAACAGCGACGGCGTGAAATGTCAACGGGAGGATGATGTAAAGGCCCGAAAGACTTTCTCTCCAGATACCTGCCGGAAATTATTGTACGGGGAACAATATTTATCAACTCAAAAATGTCTTAAGGTTTTAAAACAGGCCATTGTTTCATAAATAAGATAAGTTACTAATTTAATTTACGTAAACGCATTTAATTCATTTTAAGAAGACTTTATTACACTCAGGCATCTGAACAGGCAGCACCGGGGCCTCACAGCATACCTTGTCACTGATTGGCTGAGACGGAAAGGCACTTTCTCCAACGCTTCACTCGATCTCATGTAACTGTTACCGAAACATGATGACTCTGCGTTTTCACTGTGACACTTACAACAATACATGTAAGAAAACATGGTCTGACAACAGAAAGATTATAAAACATTGGATATTCATGAAATAGTGTGTGAGAAGAAATAACAGTAAATATGAATATAAAGAATAAAAAAGTAAAAAAAAAGGTCAGAAGACAGTCACATCACATCAAAATTATTTTTTGCTTTAAAAGTATGTTTTGTTACAGTGAAGCCTGCAAATAACAAATATTTTATTGTTGAGTAATCTGCTGATTACTTCCTCAATTAATCAAATAATCATATAAATCTATTAAATCTCAAAAAGCAGTGAAAAAACATCAATCACAATTTCCCAGAGACTACAGCGACAACTTCAAGCAGCTTCGCTCAATAGATTTTACATTTTCTAGCCTATACAAGACAAAGAAAAGTAGCAAATCCTCTCAGTGAAGAAGCTGAAACCAGCTAATGTTTCACATTTCTGCTTGAAAAATGTCTTAAATGATAAATCAATTGTTAAAATAATTTCTTGGCAGCATTACATTGTCAGTCGCTTCATTATCTTCACAGCGATGACAGATTCTTTAATAATATGGGTCTCTGTGAGAAACAGATCAATCAGAGGAAATGAGAAATAACATGAAACATAATTTAAAGAGACAAAAATGTTAAAAATATATCTGAATAACTTTTCACTTGGTCTTTGGACCAAAGTGACGCCTGCCTGATGTTTTTTTATGTTATATTAACAATGATGATAATTATAATGGCACACCAAATGTTTTATATTATATACAACTAATTCAGCTGGGCCAAAGACAAGCTGAGTCCAAGTCATGAAATCTGCTCAGAACCGTCTCTGTCCATCCTGCTGCTTCAGCCGGTCGTCGCTCAGCTTCCTCTGTAGGTGCTGTAGGAGAACCGACTCATCAGCAGAGGGATGTGGAACCTCTGTTCAGGATCACTGATGGTAAACACAACCTGGAAACATTCACACACACACACACACACACACACACACACACACACACACACATAAAAAAATAATAATAATAAAATTATTAAAACTTTGGTTCGTGTGATTGATGGTTTGTTGTCTTCAGGTTTGGTTGTAAATGAAAACCTGGTGCTAAACCAACAATATCCTGAGGTTGTGATAATACTAACATATTACACTGCGTTGTCAGTGGTGCAAAGTAACTAAGTATGCATTTACTCAAGTACTGTACTGTTACTTTAGTATTTATATTTTATCTATTATCTATATTATTAAGTATCAGCAACATCTTTACCAGCTGCGACGTTAAAGTGATGCAGAGGTTCATGCATCAATCATCATAATCTGTAATATAATATATGTGATTCTGAAATAGACCAGTGTGATGAGTTTATTTTAACTTTTGGTACTTTAAGTATATTTTACTTTCATGCTTTTGCTGAAGAACAATCTGAGTATTTTTGCACTGTAGTAAAAACATCTGAATACTTTTTCCAGCACCGACTGTTTAACTGATGTTAGTGTTCATGCAGCAGATGGTCTGTTTGGCGACACCTTGTGGTCACACTGGAGCTTTCAACCTGCAGACAGCTGCTGACAGCTGCTGACCTGAACTGACAACTACAGTCCTGCTTTCTTACATTATTGGAGCTTTAAATGATTTACATCTTCAGTGAGTACTGTTTTTATCAGTACTCACAATTTTATTATTTTATTTTATTTGTTTGCAACAATGTTTAACTATAGAAATAACAACAACAATATATAACTATAAATATATTTGATCCTTTCAGCGTCTAAAACCCTGAACAAAGGGTTGTTTTATTTATAAGTTTGACAACCTATTTCCCAACATAAGGGACACCAGTTGAATATTTAAAACATGTTGTGTTTGTCAGGGACGTCCTGGTACAGATCCACACAGCATCTTGAACACTGGAGCTCACCTCAACATACGGGTAAAAGGAGGTCTGACCCAGAGCCTCCCAGTATGAACCCGTCTCAAAGCGCAGCTTGTACATGCCGGGGGTGAAAGCTTGTCGGCTGATGAGTCCTGGGCAGCGGCCATCTTCATTTGTCGTCCTAAAAAAATCATAAAACTGCTCAATTTTTAAAGTTTCATTAAAGATCAGAAGGCCTCTGACTTCTGGCTCTCGCCTGCCTCTCTTCAGGTTTTTCATCCTCATGGTGTCTGACAAAGAAAACACTGTCGTGCACGATGATCACACATTTTTAATTTTTAAACTCGGTGCTCTCCTCACATATGAGCCTCTAAGGTTGGAGGTAATAATGCAGAATCTGGGCATGTTGAATAACATATTCAGTGACTTTATGCTCAACATGTGTCGATTATGATATCATATGGATTATAATACAGAACTGATGCTCTGGATGAATCATTAAATTCTCAGTTTACTGCTTCAGTGCACTGATGTCATTTTAGACAGTTAAGTTTACTGTTAAACTGTAAAATACTTTAGTCTTTAATGACCACATTTGAGGGGTCATGGCAAAAGATATCTCTTTATCAGCTGATGTATTGATATTGAAATTTTTTTCGCCCCTTAATATCAGCATCAGCATCAAATATCAATCAGGCTCGAAAGTTTTTAGGCAAAATTTAGTGTCAAAGTCATTTTTATTTCGCAAATGTAAAACAACATGGTCGACTTCTGGTCTTGTTTCTGTAATGACAAGAAAAAGCTCCAACTGCAATAAAGATAATGGGCCAGTCACCGAACAGAAAGAAAGAAAGAAAGAAAGAAAGGAAGGGTCAGTCATGTATTTTACCCGACACTCATCATGCTCCAGATCATCATCTTGGAGTCCAGGCGGTGCAGGCTCAGGGCCATCCTGGCTGCTGGGACGCCGTCTCCGGTGTTCAGCACGTGAGTGGTCAGAGGGCTGGACTCTGCTGCCGCCATGATCTGCTGGACAGGTGTGGACCGGTCAGCTTTACCTGTAGGACCGTCAGTTACATCTACAGTCTCAGTGGGCTTCATCCTATCATGGAACAATAAACGTCGATGGAGTGGTCCGGCTTTTTTAATAAGACATAATAATTTAAATTCTGAGAAACCTGTAACACGGTGAGTGTGCATGTGGCAAACAAAGCAGTTAAAGGTCCAGTTTTCAGGTTTAGTGCCATCTAGCCGTGACACTGCAGACTGCAACAACAACGTACACCTCGTTTCACCCTCCCCTGTAGTGGCCACTAAAACAAGCCACCACACAGAGCCAGTGGTTGGTTTGTCTGCTCTGGGCTACTGTAGAAACATGCTGGACCTGCTCCATCTGGAGACATAAAAGTCTTGAGTCTTAGTTTCAGGTGATAAGACAAGAATATCATGTTTCTGCCAATAGATCCTCTCTAATCCTTCACACTGGACCTTTAATCTACTCCTATAACCCCATAATAAAAGTCCCTGCAGCGTCTCAGTCAGTGGAGACCGGATGATCTGTGGTTCACACTGTGAACATCCAGTCTGTGAGGAAACACGACTACAGACAAGATGCAAGAGACACAGATCAGAAAACGGCGTCAACATTTACCCGACATCAGGGAAAATGATCCAAATTACTCTTTAAATCAAAGTCAAATTATTTTTGATGATTTGAGTCATGTCACAGGAAGCTTATCTGTTTCAAGAATTCAAATAAATCAATAGTGGACCAGCAGATTGAAGCTATCTGCCTCTCAGTTGGACTTTCTGCCATTTGACCCTTGACTCTCTCTGTCAGTTACTTTATATTAAGAGTTAACAAGTCAAAATCTAACGATGTTTTCTGCACATCAAGAAACTCAGAGCTGTTCTGAAACTGTGTCGACTGATCAGCAACAAGCTCATTCAGAATGAAAGAGCACAGAAAGTGGGAGAAGAAACATTATGAGCCTGAAAACACTGAAATGTTTTGAATCCACTTCCTGAGTCAGGACAGGACGCGGCGGTGTGCAGTCCTGACACTGTAAATAAGATCGCTGTGTGAAGCAGCTGTGTGAGTTGGTATCTTACCTCTGTGTGAATGTGTCTCTCTGCTGCAGCGAGTTCATTCAGTTCCCAAAACTCATCCAACCAGTTGAACTGTCACCGCACACGCCCACTGCTCACAGCCACTTACCCAGCATGCACTGCAAACGTGACCTGGTGTCGAAGGTTGTTCTGGCTCAAAGGAATCATTAAATCCAGCAGAGTCAACAACATGTGGCCCAGTGTTTGGACAAGATAAGGTTCAACTGATCCAATTGAAACGCTGACAATAAACTGACACGTGAAGCCTGGATGGAAAGTTATTCTTTAATTATTGTGTCATCATTTGATTTTTATTGCCGTTCAAGTTTCATGGTAGTACATGAGTGACTAATTAGAGATGAGTAATCTACACCTTGGCATCCATTCACCTGCTATTTCCCATTTTGGACTTTGGTTATTGAATCACTAGTTTAAATAAAAAATTGCAGAACGATTGACTTTACTGTAATTATTTCTGTTGTGTTGTGGTTGTTGACCTTTGACAAAGAGAAAGAGCTGTAAACTATTACACACATGAATGAAGAATCATATTATTATTAGACACACAAAGCTGGAACAACACGTCTATTTTATGAAAAATACCTTTAATACACTCACAATGTAATAGATTACATTTAGCACTGAGGACAAACACAAAAGCACCGACAGCAGAAACGACAGCGAGGCCAAACGAAGTGTTGTCATGTTTCTAAAACTCACAGGATTTCTCATTAAAACATTTCAGTATCATTTTTTAAAAAGTTTGAAATAATGTTTAAATATAAAGAGTCACTACAGGAAACATAAATATTTTCAAGTGTCTTTTTTTTTTTTTAAATCAACCAACCAAGTATTTTACATGAAAGCCCGAAACATACAGTATTTACAGTCAGTCACAGTCGTCTGCTTCATGCGGCTGGTTAAACACGGTGGAGGAAAAGTTTTCATGTGTTTGACTCGACAACAGGTCGGCGGCTTCGCTCCCAGTAGAAAACAGTCACCCAGAAACGGGGTGAAACAAACATGATGTCATAAAATTCAAGAAGAGACTCAAATCAGGAAGTAGTAGCCTATGACATTTGGACTATTGTGGTTACAGTGTTGTCAACGTTTGGAGCTGCTAGCTACCTTCATTGGAAAACAACAACACCGTAGAAAGATCTTGTAGTGTAGTGAAACATTCGTACGGGGGCATCAACATTCAAACCAGATTTCATGGCAGTTGGCCAGCAAGATAACACGCAACCTCCAAGTGTTGATGGACGGACCGACAGAAACATGTTCGGGTCGACATACAGAAATAAATGAAAACAGCATCCTTTCAGTGCCATTTTGACAAAAACCAGAAAGTGAGAAAAAAATATTATAATCAACGTTCTAGTTAGAAATTAATGCTACGGAGAAAATACAATGTTTTCATTCCTCACAGGAATCAAAGGTTCAGGTTATCTGCCTGGAAAAAGGTCCATTTGCTGCTTTACATGTGCCTCATACCATCTTCATCTAGTGAGACCTCTTTAAATCAGATGGCTCTCCTGGGAGCAGACTTCACTGACTGAATGAAGAAAGACCAAACATACGTGACGGGACGAGTTGAAACTTGCAACTACTTGCAATGTGCCGCTCTGCAACCTTCTGAAAAGCCTCCAGTTTACACCAATGTGACTAGAAAAGGAGTTTGATCATCTTGATCATCAGACATTATGCTCAGGGCGGGAAGCTCAAATGTTGCAAATGTGTTAGCATTCAGCCACTTCCTAGATAACATTTCTGTTTGGTAACCAATTGGTTAAATGCTGACGTAAAGGTTATCAAATATGTTGCTTTACCTTACCTGGCCTGATTTCCCCTCAAATTTAAGTATCCATCATCTTTTCAGTTGCTGATCAGTGGGGAAGTGGTGAAATGAGAACAATTTGTCCGACTTGCAGCCTGGAAGCTGCAAACTTAACATTATCTCAGCGTTCAAGCTTCCCAGCCTGAGAGTGGCATCTGAGGAAGATGGCCGCCGTGTGCCAAACTCTTTTATACCTGAACCAAACATTTTCTCTGTTAAACTGATCTGCTAGTTAACCATCACCAGCTGTTTCTGCTGGTAAACTATTCCATTGGCTTACTTGTAGCAAACTGCTTTAGCTACTGAACTTTTAGCAAACGTAAACTTCACATTTTTAACCTCTTAACTGACCTGTTAGCTAACATTAACCAGCTGTTTATGCTGGTAAACTATTAAATTAGCTTACATGTAGCAACCTGTTTTAGCTACTGATCTGTGAGCTAAACTTTTTTTTATCTGCTAGCTAGCCTTAACCAACTGTTTATGCTGGTAAGCTGCTCTGTTAGCTTAGCAAACTGTTTTAACTACAGAACTGTTAGCTAATCTAACCTAAACTTTTTTTATCTGCTTAACTGATCCGTGAGCTAACCTTAACCAACTGTGAATGCTGGTAAGCTTCTCTGTTAGCTTCACAAAATGTTTAGCAACTGAACTGTTAGTTTACCTGAACTCATTTGTTTTATATGCCAAACTCAGCTATCTGCTGCTAAACTGTTGCATTAGCTCACTTGTAGCATACTGTTTGACTAACTGAAGCTAACCTAAACTAACCTCTTTTACCTGCTACATCGATCCATTGATGGAGAAATGTTATCTCCTCCATTTATATCTTCTACGTGTCGTTTTTATTCAGTTAATGCCCATTTTGGGGAAATTGTCTATTTATGACTTTATG
The DNA here is from genome assembly GCF_965226575.1 of Pagrus pagrus. Lineage (NCBI taxonomy): Eukaryota > Metazoa > Chordata > Actinopteri > Spariformes > Sparidae > Pagrus > Pagrus pagrus. The sequence continues at coordinate 1,975,613 of NC_140194.1, forward strand.
ACTGATTTCCTGAGTGCATTAAACTGTAATTCACCCAGACAGTCATAAAGCTGTGCTCACTGAAGCTTTAACACAGAACCATGATATGGTCCTACACACATCTGGTTACACATAATGATAAACACCTGATGAAGACAAACTGTGTGATGAGGCGCTGCCAGCTGCTGCACACTCACTTTATTAACATTAATCAGAGACATGGGAAGGTTAGGCTGATAAATGCCAGAATCATGTCTTTTACTAGAGAAAATGTTTTTTTAATCTCTATAATATAATATAATATAATATAATATAATAAGAGCTCATGAAGTTTAGCTATTTTTGATGACAATGCTAAAGGGAGACCAAACTAAAGCTCACTGTGATCGATCAGTTGTCTCAAGCACCTGCCAGTTCATTTATATAACGCTCTGAAATTACTGTATGTAAAATCAATGGCTGCCTGAAATGAATGAAATCATCTAAAAACTATTAAAAAGAGTCTACCAGCACGGTGCTGACTACGTTGAAGTAAATTTACCAAATTACCAGTTTACTTGGGGGTTTTGTTTGTCGCTGTGAGACTGGAAACCAGAACTGGAGATTCAGACTGACAGTGATAAAGACAACAGACAGAGTCGGTCCACTGGACGTTCACGTTGTCAGCGTCTCCTTGAAGCATCTTTTCCATCCCAGCTGTTACTGATCCGAGCTTTTGTTTCTGGGAGAATCTGAAAAGACGACAGGAAAAGAGTCTGAAACAAGATTTCTATGGATACAAACAGCGACTAAGAACCACAATATATGTGTTTAAAAAAAATCCTGTCAGGGTCGTCTGGGTTTATGGTTAAAAATCAAAGAATCAATCCCACCAACCAAATAAGTTTAACCAAAAAGTTTATTTTCTATTAGGTGGCAATGAACGAGAAAAGTTTTAGCAGCTGTGTTAATTTTAGCCCTCTGATCTAATTAACTTCAGATTGTGTAAAGTACTTTACATTACTGACTGCGACTGTTTTCCAAAGTATACCATCAGCTTTTACCTCCCAGCAGCTATTTGATTCAGTTCATTTCACAGCTCTGTGAAGACCAACTTCAACTTCCTGCAGATAGTTAGATAAACGGTTTGTCCTGTTTATGTTTGTCAAAGTTATTATTGTTGTTTTAAATTCTAATGTCTTCTTCGTTCCCTGAGGGTTCTCAGAAAGTTATTGCTGAAAAACCTTTGGAGAACCTTTATGAAACGTTCCTTTAAGGTTCTTCTGAGATTTTACAAAAAAAACTTTCATTCTGTTGACGTTCTGCGAAACTCAGAATTTTAACATTTTACAATATTAATGAGGTAATAACACAAACTTTCCTTCCATCAGTGAATAAACCAGCTAGTTTCAGAGAAAAATAAGGTCCCAGAACACTGTTTGAGGCTAGAAAGGTGGCAGGGTCCGCCACATATAAACAAAGTAAAACAGTGAGTCAGTTTATTCAGTCATGAAAACAAAGAGTTTGCTTATTTAGTTTGTTTAGACGAGAAGGTCTTTCTCTTCTCATTAAAATGTCTTCAACATAACAACACAGTGAACCTTTAATGGTGTTTAATGACAGAACCAGAACACCCGCCTCGTCCTGTAACGAGGCGGGTGTTCTGTTAAAACATGTGAGCACTGCGGTCTGGTTCTTTAAAGCGTCTCTGTGACGGTTTGTACCTGAGCTGCAGCATCACAGATCGTCCTCCAGGTCAGACTGATGCTGCTTTATCTGCAAACACAGAGGAAGAAGATCTTAACGAGAGGGTGGGTGAAAACACACTGCAGTTAGTCCTGGTTAACAGCCTCACATCATCATCATCATCATCATCATCATCATCATCATCATCATCACTGCAGCCTCGTCTTCACTACACTGCTGCACACACACATACAGTAAACTTTCAATTCCCTCCCAAAACATCCTGTTCTTACATCACATCACACACAATCAGATGGTAATTATGGTAATAAAACACACACACGCACACACACACACACACACACACACACTTCCTGTCAGAGGAACAATGCAGCAGATTACGGGCCGGTCTGCTCTCAGATTAATGAGGCAGCCTCGCTCTGTCGGGCAGGTAGGAGGCCTGCAGGCTGAGCCTATATCATTATGTTTCCCTGTAAAGAAACAGAAACACTGATCTGCTTCAACACTGATGAGGTGCTGAATACAAACGACCTGCGAGGTGACAGTAAACACACCGTCCACCACAGATTATGTAAATTGTCTTTGGGCCGAACTGCACCGTGAGGCGATGAGGCACTTCTACTGCTTCGAGTTAAATCAGCAGTCTGAGACGCTCAGGACGGAGGACGCTGTGGAGACAGAAGAAGGGACGGACTGAGGCAGGTCAGCATCAACTATAATAAGCTTTATTTGTCCTTTTGTCCAGTTATTTCTGATCCTGAACTACCAGGAACACAAACAAACAGTCCGTCCATCGGGTCTGGGTTTTTTGTTCTGCCTCGCTGGATGGACAGAAAATTATGATCATATCTCTGATAAATGTCACCATTGTTACTGTTTTCTGACATTTGATGAACCAACTCACAGACACAGCAGAGTGTCAGCCTCCTGATGAGACAGACGCTGGTGTTAATAACAGATTATCCACCAGAGGGCAGTATGACATCAGCTTCTGTAGTGGGGCTGATTATAAGGGGGCAGTTGTTGAGGTGCCCATTTACCTTGTGAGGGGGAGGTGTTGGTGTTGTTGGGGAAATTATTAGGAAGTCTGTGTGTGGGTAGTTTAAAGAGTAGTAGTGGTGTATATTTACCCTGTGGGGGTAGCTGTGGGGGTAGTAGTGGTATATATTTGTCATGTGGGGGCAGTAGTGGTAGATATCTACCCTGTGGGGGCAGTAGTGGTATATATTTACCCTGTGGGGGCAGTAGTGGTAGATATTTACCCTGTGGGGGTAGCTGTGGGGGCAGTAGTGGTAGATATTTACCCTGTGGGGGTAGCTGTGGGGGTAGTAGTGCTGGTAGTGCAGCGGCTCGTCCTCGCTGGCCTCTCCTGGTTCTGGACTTTCTCTCTCCAGACTGCTGACTGAACCTCGGTGAGGAGACACACTGGGCTCCCTGCTCTGAGGACACTCTGACACACACACACACACACACACACACACACTTTAGAAACGTGTGGATGTTACTCTCAGGTGAGTAAATGTACTCAGTTACATTTCCTCGCTGGTTTTCAGTTTTCTCATATTGATGTTGGAAAATATTCATCTGAAGAAGTGAAGACTGTCGACACGTCACTTTGGATAATTTCCTCATATTTTTATCCTCACAGGGAAATATTCCTCTTACAAGGTAGACACACACACACACACACACACACACACACACGGAGTTGGTCGACAACGAGATAACTGCTGAGCGCTGAAGGGGAGCTTATGAAAGGTTATGAGGCTGGTGTTTATCGCTGTTTACCTCCCTGTCATAATCCACGCTCCGCTGGCGGCAGTTTTGTCATTGAACCATTACTCACAGATGCGGCGTGATAGCAGATCACATCTGATGGTAAACAAACCGACTCTCTCTGCATCGCCGGTCCCTCACAGATCATTTGCAATAATAAACTTCAGCTCGGGGTTCGGTCGCCTCTCGGGGCGGATCAGAACCCGGATCAGACTGATGTTTGGGGCCGATAATGTCCCTGTTAATAAAAGTGGGATGTGGACGAGTCGGTTACATCCACCTGAGGTTCCCTCTGACAGATTACATGTTGATTAACACTGATCGTCCTCTGGTGTGTGTGTGGGATGATCTGGAGATCTTAGTGACACGATTAGACGATTGACAGAAAATTAATTGCCAACTACTTTTCTATTTATTAAAGGAGCAGTCTGTAGTTGTGTTAAAACAAACTAAATAAACAGACTCTCTTTGTTTTCATGACTGAATAAACTGAACAAACAAACTGACCTTAAAGGACAACACAGTTTATACTGTTTTACTTGCTTGTTTGTTCACTGATGGAAAAGTTTGTGTTATTACCTCATTAATATTGCAACGCAATGAAAGTTATTTTTGTAAAATCTCAAAAGAACCTTTAAGGATCTTTTCATAAAGGTTCTGCAAAAGGCTTTTCAGCAATAACGTTCTAAAAAAACCCTCAGGGAACGTTGCCTAAAGGTTCTCCGAAGGTTGTACAAAATATCCTTTAGAGAACAGTCAGGGAACGTTCTCTAAAGGTTTGCTGAAGGTTACACAAAATACCCTCAGAGGAAGAACGTTCCTAGGACGTTCTTTAAAAGTTACAAAAAATAACCTCAAGGGAACCTTTAGGGAACGTTCCCTGATTCCCTCATTGTATTCCCATCCAAGTTAGCGGTGGGCTAAACAGGAAGTTAGTCCCGATCTTACTGAACTTTTTTTTGGCTTCACGCGCTGCAGAGCGACTTTCACAGGACCGGACCGGACCGGGCACCACCTCTGACACTGTATCCAGATTCTCCTTCATGCATCAAGGGACACGTTTGTTTCAGGATATCAGAAAACACGCTGCTGCCGCTGTAGTTACGTCTTTCTCCTGTACAATGTGCTCAGGATTGGTCGCACATGATGAGACAAATACATTCTCAACACGAGCTTCAGTAAAACAAGCCCTCATGTCTTTGTTCCATGACTTTGGATACCTGACTTCAGGTTCACACGGACCTGAAGCGGACTGTTTGTCTCTGTGACCCTGAGGTTTGTGTCAAAATGTCTTCCAGACTTTATAAGACAGTTGTGAGGTGAAGGGAGCTGTCTCTACCTGAGCAGTCCTTCCTCTGTCTGTCCATCTTGTCTACACAGTCCAACAGGCCGTCGATCTGAACCTTGATCACCGTCAGCTCCCTCTTTATGGCGAGTAGCTCCGCCATCTTCACTGCAGAGAGACGGGGAGAGAGAGGTGAACGGGGACAATATGAACACAATACAAGTGAGGGATGCACAGTGTTGACAAAAGTATGTGGACACCCCGAAGTCCAGCAGAATGACGCACCAGTTGGCCGTCAGCTGTGGCCTTCACGGTGTGTGCAGGTGCAGCTTTGTGGCCAAGACATAGGAGACGTGAGGTGAAGCAACCTCTTCATCTGTTCAGGGTTTATAGATATTTAGTCACTGCTCGCTGCTGCATACATCTCCCAGCTGAAATCTTACAAATTGCTCCTTTAACTCAAACCGTATGTAACTTTAGTCACATTGTGTACATGATGTAAGTTAAAAAACTGAGACGTGATGGCATTTGTGTTTTTATTTTCCTCCCTACATGGACTTTTTTTATACTACTCACCTGACTTCCTCCTTTGCTGTTGTTGATAATGTGTGTTAATTTTTTGAACATTTTAAAATAACATTCTGGCCATTTCTTACAAAATGCTCCTTTAATTCTTCAGTTTACGACGACTGGATGAGATTAGACGACACTCTTCTTCTCACTTTGTGTTAAATGTTTGTGTTCGTCCACTTCCTGTTCCAGCCTCACGCAGCGCACACAGCCGGCTCTATAAAGAAATGGATTTTCGCAGTTTGGAAACGGGACGAATAAACCCTAAAAACAACACGTTAATGTGTTTTCTGAGGATTTTCCCTCCATAAGTCGGCTCAAAGCACACTTGAACATCAGTTTGGACCAGAGTCTGGCTTTACAGCTCCATGCAGATGCAAAATGTCATCCAGTGACCCCTGCAGTCATCAAGCCTGTAGTCCTGCACCATCAATTACTCTCCGTGCTGCACTCCCACCTCCTTCCGCTGCAGGAGCCCTCGCCCTCGCTGTGCTCTGTAATGGACCGCCGGCGCCGCCAACAGCTCACCAAACGACCCTGAAAACTACTTCACTCCTGAAAGCTTTTCGACCTCGGAAGCTTGCAAAGGCAATCTAATTTTCTTGTGATGGGGCGAAGTAAAAACTATTAAGGCTTGTAATAAACTAGTATAAACAATTCTTATTTGCCATGCACTATTAACTCGGTCTAATTGCGAGTGCTGATAGGCTCGGCTGGGTTATAGCAGGAAGGAGAGCCCTGCGGTACAGAAGCCTTTAATGAAGAGACCATCTGGTGCCCCCCCCCAACCCGTCTCTCCTCCAGCACCCTGGGGCCCCACCACCAAGACGAGCCATCACACAGGCGGCAAATAACATGAACAGGGTTTAGAAAAGATCCTCTGAGCGCTCATGTCAGCTGCAGATTTGGAGATTTACAAAAAGCAAAATCTAACGCCCACAAATGTGAATAAATAGATAAAATAAAATAAATACACTCGGGTCGAGGCTGCTGTGTGAGCTCAAGATTTAAAAGCCTTTAATTGGAGGAGGTTGAGGCGGGAAACACCCCTGTGTATCACCCTCTGCCATCACAGGGTGTCGGTGTCTCTGCCCTCTCTGGTTAAAAGCTTTTTAAATATTCAAACCCACACAACCGCCTGAGCCGGTTCTGACCCACTCTCAGTAAAACATTTACACGTCTATCTGTTTCTTTTTGTCCTCTGCACTCGGCAGCGTTACGGTCGTAAACTGTGATCATAATTTTATTTGATTCAACGATCGTGTGGATCTCTGCGGACAGATAAAAACTGCAGCGCTCATAAATACTCACAAACGAAAGAATTAAACAAAAATCTAGTCCTTTGAATGTCGGCTTCATGTAGATTAAACACCCAAAGTCCAACATATAGTGTTGCATACTAGAGGATACAATACGTACGAGTAACACGCTAGTTTTATAAATATCTTAATGGTTAATAATCACAGAACAAGAAACAGCTGAACGCTTCGACTAATTCTGGTTTTATGGTAATAAACTGAAAATTACTTTTAATAATGAATGTCGTCAAAAGGGTTCATGAACAGTACGTTTTATTTTGGAAATGTGATTTTCTGGCTCAGAAACAGGTGTTTTATCAAAATTTCAGCTTATTTCCTGCATTTCCTCAGTTTTTCTTCACTTTCAGACGGTTTTCAGCGATGCTGCAGACTTTACGTACATTGTGCTGCTAATACTAATGTACTTTTACTTAAGTAGTAACTTCTAGAAGCAGAGGGAGGATTTGTCATGCAGGTCTCTTCCTTGTGGTGGAGTATTTTTACATCGTGATAGTAAAATGTGGCGCGTCAATTTTTTCTATCGATCGCAGGAGCGTCACCATCGAGAGACCGCCAAACAAAACGCAGTGCCGTGCACAGAGTCTCTGTGGGCAGGGGCAAACATTAATGAATACATGAAACTTAATATTAGCTTGTGTGAAATCCTGGTATAATAATTCTGCATCTGAGTTGAGCATTCAACATAAAAATGCTGCTGCAGTGAACTGATTTTGATACTTTACTTCTATTAAAGTGCAGAAAGTCTCTGAAACTCAAGTTTTTCTGAGGGAGGAGCTCCAGACACCAGCCAGTGTCACAATCCTCCTGACTTTTGAGGTGTCACAGTGTCTCTCCACACGTCGGTAACACAAACATGTGGAGTGTGTGAGCACAAACTCTCTCTTACATTTACTGTCAGACGAGGAGGTGTGTGTGTTGTTGCTCCTGCCGGTCGCTCGGCTGCTCTTCATCCTCAGAGCTGCTGTGGAGGAGGAAGAGGAGGAGGATGATGACTGGCGGGGCCGTTTAATAGGACTGGGATCCACCGGGACCGAGGACGGGACACGCTGGTAGTCAAACACCCTGCAAAACACACACACACACACACACACACACACACTTAAGCTTTAAACAGTCCCATGATGCACCACTGCCCGAGGCTCCGGCGTGCTGCTGCTCGTTTGTGTCTTGACTGTTTTATTACTGTAATGAAGTGGAGGGTAATTTATGTCATGAACAGATTTAATCGTTATGTTCGTAACAAACTGAAGAGCAGTTTGTTCTGTGAGGTAATTTATATAAAAATGAACATTTAAAAAATAAACCAGTGCATAAAGTCACATCCTTTGGACCGACCCGAGTCCTTCACAGCGAAATCCAACAGTCCAGCAGCTTTAAACCACAACAAATCGTCCACAGACTGAGGGAGACGAGGAAGGTCTCATTATTCATGTCATGTTACAATCTGCACACAAATTACCAATAAAAAAGTGATTAATACAAGTATTCTGTTATATATGTTACATTTCCCAGAATATTTACATTCAACTGGTGCTGGCACATTTAAAGAAAACGGAAATAATCTTTAATTATGGGCAAGTTTACTGTATTTGTTTTGCTTCACTGCTGAGTAAATACCAGATCTGGGATGATGGATGTTACAAACACTTATTTCTATCATCGATTGATGTGATGATTATTTTCTCAATTATTTGTTATAAGAAATGTCTGATGTCTTCAGATTGTTGGTTTTGTCCAAAACACAAAGATATTCAGTTCACCGTGCTGCCACAGACGGAGTGGGGACGTCAGAAAGCACTGAGATCAACACATTGTTGGTTCTGGTCTTTTAACAGGCTCTGATATCAAGTATAATAATAAAATATAAAACAGTGGCAGCTTCGTCCTTTAAAGGGCGACAGGCGAGTTTAAACGCAGCTCCTCTGCATGAAGGACGTTCTCTCTGCTTCATCCACTAACCTGCTAACCTCCAAAGAAAACCAGCCCTTAATTCTTTAGAAAGTATTAAAATGATCTATAAGGGGATTAATTGGGAATGAAAGCTCCAACATTATGATGTAGCTGCAGCTGAAAGTCATCTGAAAGTGAATTTGGTCTTAAACCTACAGCACAGCTGTTCCCCTGCTCGAGGTGAGCTGAAAACTTCATGAAGGACGGAGCAATTTATCTTATAACAACAGATCAGAACTGATTTCATTTCATCAAATGATCCCACATTCTCTCCTTCTTTTCCTCTAACGGGCGTCGCTGCTCGTCGTGTTTTCTCCGGCGGTTGTTGCGGTCTGATAGAGTGTGTTGTGCTGCGGGTGAGAGCTGACTGACAGCTCCAATTTGATGCAGAGAGCGATAGAGGAGGCGACGGGGAGGACGACGAGCAGCCTTTCCTCTCCCTGTCAACCTCTGCTGTCTATCACAGCAGCCATCTACAGCTGGAGGAGGATTGACTGCATGGGGAACATGAATCCACTTCATCTGTTTCACATACACACACACACACACACACACACAAATAAACATGAATAAACACACACCTGCGTGCACCCACTCAGTTCATTTCAAAAGCTGCTTTAATGGCACGGGGAAAACACATTTGCACTTGAAAGACCTGAAGAAAAATGATCTCACGTGTGTCGCAAAGAACATGTAATAATGTTCAGAGGATTTTCATGGCTCACCTGGAATGAAAGGCTGCAGGCTCGTCTGCAGAAATCCTCCGCCTGCTTCGGTTTATGAAAGAAGTTTTTTGACGAGCTTGATCAAATCTGGATTCAGTTTCCAACCTCATAAAACTGGAGTCAGAACACGTGCGCTCAGCGACAGTACATGTTGTAGCTAAGTGCATTTACTCAAGTACAGCATCGAATTTATGCAACTTTATACTTTTACTTTTACACCACAGCTCCGGCCCGTGCTCACAAGAAAATATTGTAATATTGTCAGGCAGTGACCTCTGGTGGCCGTAGAAATGATGACAGCAGCAAAGGAGGAAGTCAGGAGTCGTAGCATAAATAAAGACAAAGTCCACGTAGGGATTAAGGACAAACACCTTTAACTTATGTAACGCGGTTCATTAACATCACACACATAACGTAGCGTGGCCAGGATTTTAGATTAAATCAAAAAATTAACTAACATCAACAGTGTGAAGAGACAACAGTGTCTCCGTTCTGCGTTGCAGAGATGTCTACTGAAGTTAGCATGCTAACCAGCTAGCCCCGGCCCGTCCTGTCTCCTAATACCTTATATGATAGTCTGATAGCTCCGTAGTTTCAGCTCGGAGATGAATGAACAAAATAAACTCACAACATGTCATGAAATGAAAAACTCAACCGCACATCGTCTGAGTGCAAGTTTCTCTCTCTGACCAAACTAAGATGAGCTCAATCACCTCGTTAACTTAAACTCAAAGTAAACTGCAACAAATCAGTCTTGGTTTGTCTCCACATTCATCTCTCGTTTGGTCCAAATGAATCCTCAGTCCACAGAGTGAGACGTGAGAATATTCTGCCTCTAAAAAGCCATTTTCACCTGCTGCTGTTGTCCGACGCTCTCCTGTCACCTGCCACGTCCTGTCATCCCGGAGTCATCCTGCTGCTGTCAGTCACCTGCGTGTTAAACACCCTGTTGTCAAACTGATGTCAGTCTGTCTTGAGCTGAGCCTTGTCGCCTGCAGTGATCTGAGGTTCCAGTCCAGACAAACTCTGGCGCCGCTGGCTCCAACGGCTAACTGAGCCATGAGCTAATTAGCTAACGGTAGCTACCTTTGAATTAAGGCCACATTCTACAAATTACACCTTTAAATGACTCATGTTTGGGGTAAAATAAGTAAGTTGGTTACTTAAACATACAACAAGGAACTTTTATTAAAGCAGAACATTTGCTCTTTCTGTACAGTTATTATAGTTAAGGTTTGAATGCAGTACCTTTACTTGTAGTGGAGATTTTTCACAGGATGGTATTAATGTTTTTAAGTAAAGGACCTGAGTACAAAGAGTACAGAAACTAATTAATCAGTTCATTCTAATCAGCACACACTGCTACCTACACTAAAACAAATGGCTTGTTTCACGACTCACAGCTCAGTTCATGGATATGGGAACTAAAATGAGGCTATAACCAGTGCTGAATTTACAAGACGGCCCAAATAATTAAGAATGTGTCATTGACAGCGTTTCACAAAGTTTAGAAAGTCTCTCCTCACTCAACAACTCACAAAATTGAGGGATTTCTTAAGGGAGTCTGGGGACTTCCTCTCCCCTCTTCATCTCCTTGTTGCTGTTGACTGTAGTTAATGAGGCTGATTTGAAATATGTTGGTGTTCAAGTTTGCTGTCTGCTGTCGTGCAGAGCCTTCTCAAAAGGTTGTTAATTATTGTTAATAACACAAATGTCGCGCACTATTTACTATGACGTCACTGTACAGACCGACCCGTCAGCACCGCTCACTGTGACCGACTGCCTGCGTCGCTGGCTCAGCTGGCAGCGCTACAGCAAAGTCCAAAGTTCATTCTCATCCATTTACTACTGAACATGACCGGATCGCTTCACACGAAAAAACACATCAACACGAAACTCTCAGGTTCAGCTAAAGGTAAAAGGAAGCTAAAAATACAGGAACTGCTCATTTTAAGAGAACAGGAGCTTCCTCTCATTAGTCACAAACTTTAAGCCTGCAGGTCTGAAGGCACCTGAAAGATCTGACTTTATTTTTATCTCCTTAGAGTTCAGTATTTTTTATTCTTATATCTTATGTCTGACTCTGGGAGCTCTGTAAGTGTCACACAGGCAGTTTACTGCAGCAGCACAGCAGAGGATTAACATACGATCAGCAACTTTTTTGATTTGTGAGGCGGTACGATCAGCACACACACATTCTGGCCTCCCACTGTGTTTGTCCCCGCAGTCTCAACACATCCGGATCACCAGCGAGTGTGTGAATAAGTGTGTGTTGATCGAGGTGGGCTACTGTACCCGCGCTAAGCTGATAATCCGCAGCCCCGGCAGATAAACACCTATAAATATTTACAGGACGGCGGTGTTGACACGGCCGGCTCCACAGCTTTACATCCTTCACACAGAGCGAAGCCGCTCGGCTGTGGAGTTACCCTCACACACATTCCTGCAGGCTTTTCAGAGGAGGCGGCGTGCATGAAATATTGTTCTGGTGCCGGCTGGAGGGGTCAAATCCTGTATTCTGTTACATCTGTTTTGCACAAAATAAAATTCGACATCCTCTAATCCCACAGACACTTAGTGACCGTGATCGACGTCTGTCAACAGAGCGACTGAGTGAGTTTACCCTGCCGTGCACTAGTACGCCGGTTTTGTTTGTTGTGTGTTTTGGAGTGTACCACGTAAAGAATCCAGGTTTCTGTGTCAGAAACATGAATCTGTTCACTCGACTCCTTTACTTAGTAAAAAGCAGCAATACCACAGTGAGAAAATACTCTGTTACAGGTAAAAGTCCTGAAAAACGTTTCCTTCCAGAGCATCAAATTCTTGAACATTCACAGTTACAAAGATTTGTTGTCAATCTTAATGCACACGAGCTAAAAATTGCACAAAAGTTATCATTTAGTACGATTATTTTTTACTACTTGCAACACTTTGTAACTTAGACTTCATTGTACATACAACAACACACCGTGAAAAACACACAGCACCAAACAGCAGGTACAGAACCACACTCGGGTCTGTTCAGCGAGGACTATTATTTAGTGCAGTTATGACTGAGGGGATCAGGCTTTTCCCGAAGCGAGCCCTTCTGCACCTCAGTGCTGTGTACCTCCGCCCTGAAGGCAGCGGGGTAAAGTGGTTGTTGAAGTTGCAATGAGTTTAATGGCCATGTTGTTCAGCTCTGTGAGGATGGGTGAGGGGAGACCAATTATCCTGGCAGCTGTGTTGGTTATGCCTGTGAGTTTGGTCTGCTTTCTCGTTATTCTGACCCACAGTCCTCTGCGCAGCGTAAGATACGTCACATACGTCACGGTGTGTCACGCAAATATAAACAAAGCCGAGACAGCACAAACATACGACAGCTTACTGTCAGATGAAAACACATTAAAGTGTCAGTACTACGTCCTTTGTACTCCAACATTTTGTGCTAAGGCTGTGAAGGATATAAGAGCAAGAGGGTCAAAGTTCAGTATGTAGCAGTAAGTAGTACGTCCCTCACACTACGTCCTCCTTTGCTCCCGATGGACTGGAGTCATAATTCCTCCGGCCACTAGAGGGCTTTAACGTAAAGAAACATCTCTCTGAAACAATTGATGGGGCCGTTTCTCTTACTCTTACTTCTCGAACTTTTCTACTTAAAGTTATAAGAAAGTAAATCTGAGTCTCATTCTCAACACGTCGAATCCTGAAGCTTGTCGGGTCGGTTGCAATCCCAAAGTGTCAATATTCAACGAGTTGGGACTCTAAAATCAACTTTCTTACAAAGTGAACCTTCAATTCTTTACATAATCACATGCTCAGGTGTTTATAACTGAAGGCGTTGAACAAATAACAGATGATGTGATTGTTTTGGTGAAAACAGTTTATACATTCAACATGACAATCTTTAGTTGATATGCACGTTCCATCCTCTACAGCTCTTTTTCATTTCGATATGTAGATATCTTTTCATACTTTTCATTGTCCATTTTCATTTTATGATCTTGGCTTTTAAAGTGCTCGATTTCTTTCCCCTTCCCATGTTAGTCGTATAAAACAAAGCAGATTCTCAGCGTGTGAAAACCTGATTCTGATTCTGAGATCTGAGATTTTCCTGCAGTAACTGAACCAGAACCAGAGCTGCACAACACAAATGAATCAGCTCCTCTGTTGTGTGTGAAATGAGGGCATGTGTAAGGAAATGAGTGTTGAAAAGACAAAAAGGATGATGCAGACGAGTGAACAGAGGAAGGAGCGCGGATGGAAACTGAGTGGAGCGTTTATCTGAGCGGCTGCCGGCTGCCAACACACTCGTTTTTCATGCTGTCAGCCTCTTTTTCTCTCCGTTGTTCTCGGTCCTCTGCTCCTCTCTCTCATCTTCGGTCTCTTCTCCTACAGCTAACATACAGTTATCCTCCACCTCCTCCTCCTCCTCCACCTCCTCCTCCTCCACCTGTCCTCGGCTGCCTGCAGTGATCTGTGTTTCCAGCCCGCGGTGGGGCGGTCAGGCGCTGTCAGTCCACCGCTGCTTCCAGCTTTTTGCATTTTAGTTGGCCGTTTGTTCTTTTTAACCTTTCTCTGAGGGAAAGTCAAGTGAGCAAGTGAGGTTGCTGTTTTTCTGACTCACCTTGTTTAACATTCACAACGACCACAGAAAGGTTGTTTCACTGCAGACAGAGAGGACAAACTTCTGTCCGACTCCGTGTCCTCCTGGATCTTCTAACATGTTCTGCTTAATCTAACTGTATTATTCTGCACACACGATGAAATGTTCTTGTTTTGTCCTTTCAATTGTCTTTTCAGTCATTTGGAAGCTTATTTACAAGTTTAGTTTTATTTTCCACTGTTTCAGCTGTGTTAGACATTTATTCTCTTTCTCATTAAATACAATTAAAAGTTGTTTTTTTACAACTGTTGTAATAAAACGGTTCACTCCACTTAATTATAATCATATTTTGGTGAAGCCGTAACTAAAGCTCGATTTATGCTCCTGCATTGAATCTACACTGTAGCCTGAGAAATGTAACTGCACGTCGCAGCAACGATCACATTTTCTGGCTTCTCCTCCAGTGCTTACGACCTGTAGTTTCCCCAGTAAACACACCACCCTATTCAGCGTTTGCAGTCCCTCCCAACCGGCTGACTGCTGCTCTTTTTGGGTTATAGTCCTCCAGTGTAAATGCTGTATATGTGCCATATGTGGTGTATGTGTGCCCCCTTTTCTGTTCATTCAGTTGATATGATTGATTTGAACTGAATGGATTCTGAATCGAATCGGACACCTAAGAATCAAAAATCGAATTGTGAGATTGCCAAAGAATCAAACTAATGAACTAATGAAAATTAAAGCTGTTTTTCTGTAACTGTGACGTCTGTGTATCGTACGATCTCATCGGAAACAGCAGGTAAATATCTGTGAGGAGTGTTTCAGTAAACTGAGCAGTACTTTTATTCGCTCTGCCTCTCGCTGTGTGTTTCTGCTCAGCTCAGGTGAGATCAGAGCCGCTGATGCAGGAGGAACTGCAGGTTGAGAGAGAGGAAATGATTTACAATCATCCCGACGCCGCTCGAACTGAATTGTCAACTCTTTCACTCTAAATTGCCGTGGTGGCACATTTCCCCCGACACACGGCAGAAGAGTGTTTGTTGCTCTTTTTCTCTGTTGTCTCGAATTTGCTGAGTCCTCTGTGTGCACAAATAAGAGCCGTGTCACCTTCAGTGCTGTCAGGTTGTTTTACAGGCTGTGAATAACAGCAGAGCTCCAATAAAAATGTGTTTAGAGCAGATTATTTTCCCTCTCGTGTTCGCTGATTTGTGAGCGGAGCTGCTGCCGAGAATAATGGAATTAACTGGAACTTAAACGAAGAACAAATGTAGTAAAACAAATCATTTCAGGAGGATGTTTCATTGGTTTAATTATTTTTTTGATTTGAAACTGGAGAAAGATAATTACATCAGGTCCTAATGGAGACTAACTTCTAAATCAGGCCAACCACTTTCACTGTCCATTCAATGCCCATTACCAATAAGAGGGCTTTTTGCTGGGCCTTTATGGCTTCAGTGGATCGGACAGTTTCAGATATCAATCTGAATTTTATTTTGATGATTTTCTGTAAGTTCTGATGAAATGTATTTGGATGGAAGGATGTTTGGATGTTTCTCCATTTTCCTCCAGCACATCCTCCTCTGAATCTTTTCTCTTTCTTTGCTTCTGCTTCTTCGCTCTCCGTTCTGTTTCTTTCTCTCTGTCGCTCTCACAGACTTCTGATCTCATCTTTCTCCAAGTTTATCTTCCTTTGTCTCTCCCCCATTTTCCCCTCCTCCTCCTCTTCCTCCTCCTCCTCCTCCTCCTCCTCCTCTTCCTCCCCTCCTCCTCCTCATCAGACTCACTTCTCTCTTAAATCAGTTCAGTCAATCTGCTCTGTTATCTGAATATTTGTTATTAAGAACAAAAATGAGAAAATGAGGAAAGTTAAATGAAAAAAACCCCAAAGTAAATAAATCAAAGTAAAAACTGATTGAAGCAGTTAAATTGAAGACACACACACACACACACACACACACACACACACACACACAATCGTAATTTCCCATTTTCTGCATCAGGGCTATTTTAATTGAATGTAATTTGGTTTAAAAAAAGAAAAAAGGTTTAGTTTCTTATTTATTTTCTGCATCAGAGTAAATTTAATTCAGTTTAAAGAGTTTAAATGTTGTTATTTCTCCTCACATAACGCTCTGCTCATTTAAACTTTTTGCTTTTTCTCTCTTTTCTCAAGTTTTTCCAGTTGGGTGCTGTGACATTGATGTACATGATACTGTTCAATTTTCAATACACTCAAAATATTATATCTAACAAAAATGAATGAAAACCCCTCTGTGTCTGTTTCTGTCTTCTTGCGTCTTACGTCGTTTCGTCTTGAACGCAAACTTAAGCTGACGCAAAATAAAAATAATCTATAATTCCCCTCAAATGCATCAAACTAAAGTAACGATACCTGAAAACTGTACTTCAGTACAGTAACGAAGTATTTGTACTTTTGTTGCTTCTCACCTCTGCATTGTGTTTTTCTCTCTCTTCTGAGTTCTGTCTTTATTTCAGTCTCTACCTCGTGAGTTATCAATCTTCTCAGCTCAGGTCATCATTGTCTCTCTGAGCCTTCGATGTACTTTATAGAGTGCAAACTGTACTTTGTGTTTTCCCACCGTGCAGAATAATCTGAGTTGAGGATGGGAGGCGGAGGAGCGACCAGCAGCTGCACTCAGCCTCACAAAATACCCTCTTTAACTGGCTGAAAGCTGAAGACGATAAGGTCAAACTGGGATCCACTCTCAGTTTTCATCTTTCTCTCTGGGAATGTAAACATCTCTGTGAGACGGGAGGATCGTTTTCTAACCTCAGTCTGGTGCACGCAGCCATCAGACAGGAAACCAGCTCGACACAAATGGAGAGTCGAGGTTCAGTTCATGTTCGCGGAGAGGGCAAACAATTTCCTCATCTCAGCTGAAAATGTGCAGCCTGACTCACTCAGGGAAATACATCCAGAAGCTGCTGAAACACTAAAAATGACATGAGGTCGTCCGCAGCGGCTGCCTGAATCGTTTGGTGGATCAGGACCAAAATATCAGTTCAGTCTCCAGGAAGCTTTAGTGAGAATATCTGCTCTGTTATCTGTCCTTCCCTCTCAGGATCTGTTCGATGTTATCGCTTAGCTCAGTTAAAGGGGCATTATGTGGTGCTGGAGGAGAAAATCATATTCACAATATTAATGAGGTAATGATACAAACGCTGGAAGTATGAGGGAATAAAGAGGACATGGAAGAAAAGGATTAACAGATGTTCAGTACCTGTTATAGTGATCATCAGGGTATCGGTCATACTCCGACTCATAGTCAGATCTGAGGAGAAGGAGAGGAGACAAGGAGAAGAGAGGAAAGGAGGAGAGGAGAGGAGAGGAGAGGAGACGAGGAGAGAGGAGGAGAGGAGAGGAGAGGAGAGGAGACGAGGAGAGAGGAGGAGAGGAGAGGAGACAAGGAGTGGAGAGGAGACGAGAGGAGACAAGGAGATGAGAGGAGAGGAGAGGAGAGAGGAAAGGAGAGGAGAGGAGAGAAGGAGAGGAGAGGAGAGAGGAAAGGGGAGAAGTAGAGGAGAGAGAGGAGACAACTTTTATTAATTTATTTATTACATGTGTTTTACTGTGTTGTCATTTACAATCTGTTTACACAGCAGTCGTGAAGTTATGGATATGGAGACGTTACAGATGTTTAATACTTTGTTATTTACTGCCTATGACGCCAAATAGGACACAAAACGCCTCATAATAACACAAAAGTCTCCACAATATAATACAGTGGAAAAGGAAAAGAACAAGAAAGTAAAGGCTTTTTAAAATAAGTAGAAAATACAACACAGCGGAGACCAGCAGAAGAAACCAGATCCAAGCATGTTGACATCATAATTACAGTGAATAAAACAGACAATGTCGATCAATTATTTGAGTAAATAATCAGTTTCACACAACATTTAATCAGAGGAGAGTCTCTGTTCTGGGTCTGGTGGCTCTGGAGCGGCTCCACAGAAGATGAAGCTGGACCGAGCAGATGGCTTTCAGACCTACTTATCACAGTGCCAAAGAGCCCGTGGGCAAGGCAGCACGCAGAGGCTGTGTTTGCACTGAACTCGCTCACCCAGAGACTGTTTTATTGGGTCAATAAAACCACAGAGGCCCGGTACCAGTTCTCACTCACCACACGCGACTCCAAGTTTCCACTGAAATAACAACGACTCTTTTCTTCATCTTATCACTGCTGCGCTTTTATCAATACACCTTCACTACAATCACACCGATCAACTTTAAAACCACCTGGAGGTTCAACTGTGCAGCCAAAACAGCTCTGACCTGTCCATGAACGGTCATAAGACGTCTGGGGGTGATGTTTGTGCTGGATCCTCTGGGTCCTGAGTCCAGAGTCGTTACGGCCACTTGTGGGTCGTTGACTTAACCAGCCTTCATGTGGGTTGCTAGGGCGAGGTGGGCCCAGGTGTGAACGGTTGTTTAGCTGTCTGGGGAGGGAACTCAGCATCGTAGGTGGGTGATATGTCGTTCCAGTTTGACATAGATGGATTATTTTACTCCTCTTTCAAACCATCTGTCTTCTCTGGACAAGATGTTTACACTGTTGTCCTCAGAGGAATGATTTGTCTCCTTCAGATGTGAGTGGACAGGTCCTCCCGTGTTGTGCCGTTCGTTTAAGGAGAGCTTGTTTTGTCTCCTCAATGTACAAATCTGTGCAGTCCTGCTGCATTGAACAGCATAAACTACATTACTCTGTTTGTGCCTATTCCCAGCAGGACATTGCAGCGTAAGGAGAAGATCAGTGTTACTCACATCAGCTGTCAGTGGCTGTAATGTCGTGGCTGATCGTGAATAAATATGTTGGTGTTTATGCACTAAGCCACCAGCAGAGCAGGCGCCTCAGACTGAACTGAAACTATAACAGTTTAAGTCTCACATTTTACCACAAATGATCATTTTAGAGGGGTTAGGGTTTTTTTTTTTTACCTTTGGCAGGACAGTTTCAGTCTTCACTGACAGTTGTTGTGGATGTTAATCTGTAAATCTTTTGTAAATTGACCTTTATGGGTCGAACTCAAAGAAAGCTTCTCTCAGCTGGATGGATAATGAAGGAGATACGCAGACTGAACTCTAAAGCATGGCACTATTTATCCACTGAGGAGACTGAGCAATCAATAACCAATCAATATCCAACACACACACACACACACACACACACACACATCCGGTCTCTCTAACTGAGGACAGATAAAGGCAGAGACAGACAGAAGACGTAATGACTCTGATAGACAAACAGGTGATTCGGGGCCATATTCACATCCTTCCACTGTTTGTAAGCAGTCGCTTCATCGCCGCTGCCGCTGCCATCATTCATCTTCATCAGCCGTGATGTGTATTAATCAGCGTTTAACGACGGCATCGATCCTGAGGCCGCCTCAGAGCCTCGGCTCAGTCGAGCGCTTCCTATTGAGCTGTGTAGGAGCAAACCTTTAAACATGACTATTGATCTGCAGGACAGCTCCGCTCCTCCGAGCCGGGATCACACTAAACGACTGTTTTATGGCTCGCACTGCTGGTTTATCTCTGTAATTAGATATCACGCTCCTCGCTGTGATTATGGGCACATAAGAAGCGATACGAGCGGCTACTGAAGTCCTCAAAATCCCTGTAAAAAATGTCCTTCAGGCTGGTTTGGATTTTATGTATGACAGTCTGTGCTCAGGTGCGCTGCTGTGCCTTCAGGAAAATTAACACACCTTCATTTTTACACCATTTGTCTTTTCTCCCGTCGTCACTCCTGAAGGCTGCTGGAGCAATTTTCCCCTTTCAATTGATTTCAATTCAGCTGACTAATTACACCGCAGCTCCTCCAGCATTTAAAGGGCCTTCTGTTGGAGGAACTCGATGAAGATGTTGTTCCACTTTGATCTTGTTTGAGTGGGTATATTTAAAGATATTGCATTTAAAAAAAACCCTATTTTCTCCAGACAGGTAGAGAGTAAACCTGATTCACATCAGATAGTCGGAGGCGTCCAAATGGGACCAGGATCGATTGATAGTGGAAGAAATCACAAACCCGAAGTGGAGTTAGTTTAAGTTACTCTTAACACAGATGCTGAACGGTTCAGTCTCCTAAACAAGAATCCAATAACTATAAAAATAATAATAATTGGCAGTAGAGGGCGTAAAAAGTCAGTCGCACATATAGAAACCAACAGTGTGACGTTGTTTATAAAACCAATCAATCCTGTCTCTTAGAAATGAAGTCTGCACAAAACTAAGCTGCAACAATAAATACAATAAGACGGAAACCGGATTAGTTTTCTTCCTTACTTATGGAAATGTTAATTAACATATCCGGCAGGTGGCAAAATGTTGATATTAAATGTGCCAGTAAAATGTTCACTCGACATAATCCAGCCAGTGATTGTGTTTATAATTGGGAAAAAAGTACTATATAAAAATACTTCTAGGGGTTTTTTGTGCGTAAGGGAAAAGTCATTAAAAAATGCTTAAAGGGATAGTTCAGGTTTTTTGATGTGGGGTTGGATGAGGTCCTCATCTCTGTCGGTGTGTCACCTGCAGCAGATCATCATGAGCTGTTGTGCTCTGTGAGGCAGACACAGTTTTTATAGACCGATCTGAACTGATGTGAGAGGAATCTGCTCTGAAAGGTAAAGTTTCGTAATTTACTCAAATGTTTTTATTGTCTTTGTACGTAAGAGATGGCGGTTGAGATATTAAGTTTATTAAACTGATGTTAGATACATTTCTCTCTTTGTCTTAGTGTTTTACGTCGTG